>NW_017731882.1:310245-315934 GCF_001890085.2 Hipposideros armiger | reverse complement strand
AAACAAACAAACACGTGAACACTGATCACTAAGTGAGACGGGGGGAAGAATGAGGAGGTCACGGGGCTGGAGAAAGCAGGTGTGAGCTCAGAGCAAGGTCCATCCTGACACAAGCCGGCCATCAACCTAAAAGCTCCTAATCACTGCTTTTAATCTGACGTCACAGAGGGAAGGAGATGAAGCCAGCTGCCAGAGGTGCAGCCAGGAAGAGAGGCGTGGCAAGGGAGCTTGGGTCACTCTGACTGCTTCTAGAAGCCACTTCTGAATTCTGTAGCAGCTTGGGTGTCCTCAAGGCTCTTGTGAAGGGCACCCCAAATGCCTGTGGGGGAGCAGCATCTCTGCCACATGGGCACAGCTGTGGGAGGCACCTCTGCAGGTCACCAGGAGCCTAGAGGACATGACAAGATAAACCTGAGGGTCCTGTGCAGACTTAAGTGGGACCCACAGCAGAAATGGTGGGCAGGGGACAGGTTAGGTGAGAGGGACAAGACAGAGGGGAACCCAAAGTCAGCCTGGAATTGAAATTTACATTGTTGAGGTAAACAAAGTAAGAAGTCGGGAACAACTTCCTGGTTTGTCTTGGTCACCTGGTTTGTCTTGGGGGACTGCAAGGGACGCACCAGGCCTTGGAGGACAGGCTGGCAGACCCCAAAGGAGGCTAGAGGCGAGCTACATCTGGAGATGCAGCTGAGGCCCCATAGGACACCCAGCACCAGACCTGCAGCAGTAACGGACCACTGAGAACATCCATCTAACATCTCCCCACTGCGGGAATGCAGAGGGGTTTTTACATAGAACATGTAGCTGGGAGAAATGTAAGTTTTAATGATTTTTTTGCCAGGATTGCACAGGCTTGATAAGACGTTATCTTAGCAAACACCAATCCAGTACTTTCGATAAGCCAAGCACTGGTCCTAAGGGCTTCATAATTATTAACTCATTTCATCCCCAAGAAGACGACCCATGAGGTGGGTAGGAGGGTGGGTGTTTACCCAGGAACCCAGAGCACACCATTACCATGGGGAAATCAGCCACGTTGGTCGCAAAGAAATATGTTTAAAATAAATTCAACTTCCCTCCACTGTCTCTTCAAATTGATTATTAATTGATATGAATAACAAATAAAATTAATGTCATATTTAAGAGATTATCCAAAAATGAGCTCCACTGAGATTCTGAAACACTCGACAGAGCCAAAAGAAACAGAACTGAGATTTTAAGTGGAAGGTGCCAATTAAGAAAAGTGAGTCAAATTCCTAGAAATGCAAAACCCTTATAATTTCATTATGAACCCCATAAAGCTGACACTTGGGACAGTTAGAGTCCACTGACCAGGAGGGAAAGATTTCCCTTACTTCACTCCAAATTAGTACATTATGGCAGACCGGCTATTGTCGGCATCGAGCCAACATGAGGAATTTAAAAAGAAACCACAGTGACCCCAAACCTCTTTCATTTACAGAGCACCAGAGTCCACGGGGCCTAATGTAACATGCCACTTTGCCAAAAACAACCTATAGAATTTCTTTCGGATGAGAAAATTTAAATGGCTTGCTAATTGCTTTTCCTTGCCAGCATTCTGTCTTGGAATCTCTGGGCCTTGCCGCTTCACCCGCCAGGCAGCAGAGCCACCTCTGTGCATCCTTGACCCCTGGGGCAAGGCACCAGCTCTGCATCCACGGACCACTTAAAACTGAGTGGAGTTCTTTTCCAAGCTATCCTCAAGCCCCTCTGTTCTGCCAGGCCAGTCTACACTTTTACCCATCCTGAGAGTTTAAGAAATCGGATTTTCATAAAGCTTTCACATATGAGATACCTAGAACAGTCACAGCAACAGAAGGGAGACTATTGGGGGCCAGGGGCTGTTGGGGGGGGGGGAATGTGCAGATAATGGAGAGTTGGTGCTGTTTAAAAGGTTAGCGTGATTTCAGTTGTGCAAGATGAAGTTCTGCAGATGGAGGGTGGTGATGGTTGCACAACAGTGTGAATGTATTTAATGCCGCTGAACTACACACTTAAAAATGGTTAAAATGGTGAATTTTATGTATATATGTAACCACAATCTTTTTAAATGTTGAAAAAATAAAAAGCTTTCCCAGAATAAGATTACACTGTCCCTGGGGAGTTCCTAGCTAGAACGTAAGTCCTCATACCAAACTGCAAATGCTCAGCCTGTTGCTCACCAGAACTGACCAGCAGTCTGACCGCCACTGCCGGCCAGGTGCCTACCCAGCTTGCCTGGCCACGCTCCACTGTCAGGGCAGGCACCCAGCACAGCCAGGCCCGTGGAAAGAGAAACACTGCAGGCCCAGAGCTCTGTCAAGTTAGATCAACTTCAAGTTCACGAGCTAAGAACTCAGGCGCAAACTAGCCTCGTTTTAGTTCATTAGGTCAGCTTGTAACTTGATAAATTTTATTTTTCCTGCCAAATATAAGGCGACAATACCTCAAATATCTTGCAGAGAGTTTACGCCTGCATTAAAATTCAGTTCCATTTTGTCCAGCAAATAAATCATTAGAGTGAGGCTAAATTGCTTAGCGATACCCATACAATACAATTCTATTCATGTCCAATAGTTAGGATGTTGGGGGCTTCAGGTATGATAGAAAAAGCCTAACCATAAGGGTCTTTACTTAGGAATAAGTCTGTAGGGAGTGGTCCTGTGACATCACTGAGGCACCAGGTTCTATTTGGCCATCCCATCATGCTTAGCAATGAGCTTTCTGCCTTCCTGCTGGTCATCTTAGGGTCAAAAATGGCAGCTCAAAGAGATCACACCAGCTGCCAGCAGCAAATGAGGTGCAGTGGCCAAAAGCTTTTTGAGACAGACTTCCCTTAATCCTGGAAAAGAAGCCCCTCCTTCCCTCACATCTCATTAGCCAGAACCAAACCATGACCTCAGACCAATCACTGGCAAAGGAGAATGTGATTGCCATGACAGGTCTTGGCCAATCATGACTAGTGGTCATGGGGGCCAGGATTGAGTTCAGAGGCTCCCCTTGCGCCCTCCTCCGGGACACCTGAACATCTGAACACTGGCCTCAAGAAGGTAAGCAGGGCAGACCTCAGGGAAGGCAGTAGAAAACACACAGGGCTTAATCCTTCTGTTTCTTTTCACTGGTTTCTGGGTTAAAACATCACAAGTCTACTCTGCACCACCACTGAAGGGCCAGTTTCCCACCTTTTATATCCACAGGTGGCTCTACCGTCCATGCCAGAACATCTGCATTCCCCTCCTATAGCATCTGACATCAGGACTTCTTCAAGGGTCAGCAGCCGCCCATTCTAACAGGCCCGCAGGCTTTCTACACCTGTTGTTTCTGGGAGCCCAAATCTCAGCAGCAGGCGCAGCAGCCAGTGGTGCTGGCCCCCTGGTGATAGAGGAGAAGTGTCCTAAGGCACAGCGGTCCCCACCTCACACAGGGTCATGAAGTAAACGGAGGGCTGTGACTATAACGGGTGCCCCCAACAGATGGCCTGCACACATGGCGCATGTAAGTGGCCCCCTTTTAACTGGAGTCTGTCTCCTTCTCTACTCAGTACGGAAGGAGTTCAGTACACTTCTGAACTTCCCTTTTGGGGAAGTGAGGAGGGGGCCCAAAGGGTGGACTGCTAGGTTAGGTTCTAGAACTAAGTGTTGATCACTCGCAACATCTCTCCCTCAATCATATCACAGCATCTGCTAACAGGCTCCAAGAACTCAAAGTCTTATGCATGACTTCAGGATGCCCAGCAGCCTCTGGGACGTGTGTGTAGTCACGTCTCAGCTACAACTGTCTCCACTCGAGAGAAGACACTAAGGGAGAGCTGGATGACTCTTCCTGGAAGCCAGTACTGACTTATCAAGTCACGGGAATTTGTTTCCTCAGCTACTAATCATTTTGGCACCTGGAATTCGTCCATGGTCTTGGTCCATAACTCTGGAATGAAATTAGAAACTCAAAGTCATGAATAATCTCACATGGATTTCAAGTTCTGTTGGCTTATTTTGTTCAGCGGAAGCTTCCATGACTTTCCTGTTGGTGAATACTTTAATCCCGCTAAGCATTTGTGCAATGCCCTGCGTGTAAATGCAACAACCAGCTCCATCACCCCCACCTCTGCTGCTCCCCTGGCCCCCTCCCCAGAGCCTCGACTGGGCACCTCACTCCTGCAGAGTAACCTGGAGGGACCCTGGCCTGCACCCATTCCCACTCCTCACCTCTGTCTTCCGGACCCCTCCTCTGCACAACTGCCAATGTGCTGCATTTTAAATACAAAAACCCTTAAAATCAGAAAATTCTCAAGTGGAAGGCGCATCCTAACCCTTAGCAAACAGTCCCATCTGTTCCTGTCATGGTAGTTGTTTTCCTCATGGTAATTCAGACCTCCAGCAAAGCATCCAAATGGATGACAATAACCGTGTTTGGGGGTCCTTTTCCATGCCCAGATACGAGGTATTTTATAAATTTTTTTTTGGGGGGGGGATGTAATTAAGAAAGAAACTTAGCAACACTCTTTTAAAATGTGAAACCTTGTTATATAAATGATACTGAACTGCTTTCTCCCGAGAAACAGGCAAAGGAGGGAGAAAACTACAGTTGGCCACCAACTGAACTCTTTAAAAAGAAAAGACTTCACAAGCACTCAAGGTGATCCCATCCTCGGATGCAGAATGTCCGCTGCCGCTGAGTCCTGGGGAACAAATGAAGCCAGGGAGCATGGTGGTCTTCCATAATTCTTTAGTTTTACTCCTTCCCATGAGCTCCGAAATTAATTCCCATGTTTTTTCAAGTGCTGCCTATCTGTTTCATCACCGCCATTCACCATTCATCCATGGCCATGACTTTCCTCCTGATCTCACTGTATTCCTCCCTCTCTCTTCAACAGTTTAAGAGCAACACTTAGACTCAGCCGTTTGGGTCTGGCATGGATTTCCAATTCCCTCTTCAAACGGAATCTCTGTGCTGTCTTTCCTGCTGTTGTTCCCTCTCTCCACTGGACTATAGGTTGCTCAGTTCTAAATTCTTTGGCCCCTATTATCTAAAACTCAACTCTGGAAAAAGAATCCAAAACCCATATACTTCAGGGAAGAAGATATGTGGGGAGAAACTACCAGGAAAGAGGTTTCGTGGAGAAGTATAATTGATGTCACAGAAAAAGGAGTCCAGGCACGGACGGGCCTTCAAAGAGTCGCCTGTGCTAAGAGACGGGTGAGCTACAAATACAGAGAGCTGCCTGGGATGGCCGGGCACCCCACATCTGCCGACCCTGCCCCTCCCATCCTTCCTCCCACACAGGCAAGCATAGACTATGCTTTCTGCTACTTCTGAGCTGCAAGGCACATGGGCCAGCTGGACTCCACAGCATCGAGGACACATGTGACACTCAGAAAGTGCCCAGAGGTAATTTCAAAGAGTTACACTGGTCTCTAAAAGGAACAAGTCTATTCACAAAGATGCAATAAAAACAAGTGTTGGTGAGGATGTGGAGAAAAGGGAAACTTCATACACAACTGGTGGGGTGCAAATGGTGCACTCACTGTGGAAAACAGTGTGGAGGTTTCTAAAAATGTTAAACAGAATGGCCACAATTCCACTCCTAGGTAGATACCCAAAAAAACTAAAAATGGGTGTCCATTCAAAGACTGGTCCACTAACAAAACAGGTAAATCTGTTGAGACAGAAAGCAGATGGTTGTTTGCCTGGG
>NW_017731882.1:289743-309905 GCF_001890085.2 Hipposideros armiger | reverse complement strand
GAAGAACAAAACGACAGCAACTTGTCTGTTCCCCTTCCCCAATTCCCCAGCGCTGTTCCCATCCCCCAATTCCCCAATAAAAATCTTTAAAAAAATAAGAATCTAACAGAGGTAAGACTAAGTCATTCAAAATTGCTGCTATACAACCTTTGTTCAAGTTAATAGACTACTTTGTAGAACAATTTAGGTTTACAGAAAAATTGAGCAGAAAGTACAGAGAGTTCCCACCACAGCCCTCAACGGCTTCCCCTATTACTCTTGCACTGGTGTGGCACATTTGTTACACTGATGAGCCAACATCAATACACTGTAATTACCCAAAGTTCACAGCTACCTTAGGGTACGGTTCGCTCTTTGTGTTCTAAATTCTCTGGGCTGTAACAAATGTGTACGTCACATGCCTGCTACTACAGTATGGCACAGAGTGGCTTCACTGCCCTGAAAATGCCATGTTCTACCTACGACCTCCCTCCCCAAACCGTGACTGTCTCCATGGTTTTGCCTTTTCTAGAAAGTCATATGATTAGGATCTATCCGCAGGCTTCTCAAACTAGCTTCTTACACTGAATAGTCAACCATTTTTTACCCAAAAGACAGTGATTTCATACTGCTCATTCGCCCTAATAGAATTACTTTCCTTCCGGCATATACAAAGTAAAGCATATGTCTATGTATGTGTGTGTATATATGTGCAAGAATACACATGTGCACACACACACCTGCTTACGAGACAAGTCCCGTCACTCCTTCCAATGCTGACTGAGGCCTCTGGGCAGGCTGGAGGTGCTGTAGTGACAACAGCGGCCACAGGCCTGTCCTCAAGGAGCTTCAGGTCCAGCATGGGAGCCGGGCCCTGAGGCCACCTGGGACATAGGCCCTGAGGAGGGTTAGGCCATCCTCAGCCTGAGGGACTCCACACAAGGACAAGGACACCCTGAAGCTGGTGCCTTCTGGAAGTGGGGTCCACCAGGCACATGTGGGGGCTTCTCGAGCAGAAGAGGCTGTCAGTGCAGGCTCAGGATGCTGAGGGCACTCCCCGTGTGTGGTGCTCAGGTGAGCACCTGGACAGGTGAGCTGAGCCAGAGAGGCCAGAAGGGAGCCCCTCCCTCGCACACCCCAGTGCTGCCCCCCGACCCCACCTCCCCTCAAATTCACCCAGTGATAACTGGACGCAGCACAGAGCCTGTTTGTCAGGCAGTTTTATAACTAGAAAGGTCACTGGTGTATCAAAATGAAATCTGTGTCCCAGTAACCTCCCCCTGGTGACCCTCCTGTCCCCTTGCTAATGTTCCCCGTAGAAGCCAAGCACACAGGGTCACTGGGCAAGTTCTTCCACGAGAGAAACTTCAAGGATCTGAGGGCAGCCCAATGCCAGGCTCCCCATAAATCCTCTTTAAATCGTCTCCACACATGGGGTTCATGACCCCACTTTTAGGATGGTTTCAAGTAAGATGGAGGAAAAACCTTACACTCGCTTTCAGGAGGTCTTAAGACAAATGTTTGAAAGCTGGAATATATGAGGTTGCCATTTTTGTAGCTTGAAAATGGTCAAAGCCTGGTAATCTCATACGGTACAACCTCATACCTTGTCAAAATAGGCACAAGTGATGGAATGTCAATAGTCAATAGTGGTGATGGCTACAGGGTTCTGTGAATGCCCTAAAGACAGTGAACTGGACACTGAAAGAGAATGTATGGTTTGTGTAAGCCATCTCAATAATTCTGCTGTTAAAACAAAAGGGGCAGGGGCCGGCTGAGTGGCTCAGTTGGTTAAGAGTTTGCTTAAGAGCATGAGCTCTGAGCAACAGAGTCGCTGGTTTGATTCCCACATGGGCCAGTGAGCTGCGCCCAAGCTGAGCTGCCACTGAGCTGCCAACAGATGGCAGGATGGCTCAGCTGGTGAGAGCACGTGCTCCTAATGACAAGATTGCCTGTTCAGTGGTGGGCTACACCCACCCACGGCTGGGACTGAACTTCGCACCTTGAGCTGAGCTGCCGCCCAGATGGCTCAGTGGATAGAGCATGCGCTCTTAATAGCAAGGTTGCCGGTTGGACTCCCGCATGAAAAAAAAACAACACAAAAGGGGCAGGAGCACGTGCGAATGTCCTATACACGTAACCTGAGTTTAGATCATAGAGGCTGGCTTCTATGCAGCAAAACCTCTCCACTACAGATGACTAACATGGACAGAAACAAAGCGAGGCCGAATCCAGCAACCACCGGCCTCCGATGTCCAGGCTTCCCAGGTCCCCCGCCAGCAGCAGGCCCTGACCCACGGACCTCATTTTCCAGGCTGCTCTTCTCCACACAATCAAACTACCCAAGGGTTTTTAACTTACAGAGTCCAGCTCCCCAAATACACTGGAAAATCTCTTAGGACAAACACTATATCAAGAAAGAACCTCTTCACATCTCTTAGACAACACTTGGCTCTTAAATGGTCACTCCCTCAGCATGTCACTTTCAATAGCTGATGTCTCAGGCTGCCAGAATTCCGCAGCCTAACTGTACATGTTGGGTTCACACACGAGTCTACTTATTTCTTTTACTCCGTTCTTTCTTTAAATACCAAATCCATTCAGTATAAATTCATATTAAATCAAAGGCCAGCTCATAAAAATAACAGTTCAGTATGACCCACAGATCCCTCTCTGTCTCTGAGCACAGGACCATCGGAACAACGAGTCTGAGATATACGACCTTCCAAATATTATTCCTCCACCTCGCTTCCAGCATTAACGTTATTCAAAAATCTCAGAGGATCACTTCACGTGTTTAACGGTCTCGTTTAATTTTTTTTTCTTACCAAAAGTGTACCTGGGTTCCTACAAGACCAGTTGAGTTGTAAGTCTCCGGAGGAACTTGTTCTTTTTGACAGTTGGCAATAAAAATTCTCATTTCAGCTGCTTCTACCAGCGCACTGAGGTCTTTAACCCAGTCAGGTGGAGAAAAGGGGGGGGGAATCTCAGGGAAAGGGGGATCCCAGGCCCTCCCATCCCAGGTTCTACTTCCTAGGACCTAGCTGGGAAGGGTTCTGTGCGCCTCTCAGAGCAGGCATCAACGAGCACTACCGGCTCAAATTCAAGAGAGAAGAACCAACAGCTCCCATGTTTACAGAACCTACATATTCTTAAACATTTTTGCGCCAGCTGGTCAGAACTGCTCTGAGCAACCCAGGCCCCCACCTTATATCTGCCCAGCAGAGACCACCTGAACCCCAATGTCTGCAAAGGACGGAAGGACCCTAGTCCTATAAATTCAATTCAATCCCCAATATTAAGAAGATCTGAGAGGTATTTCTCCTTCTCTCCTGAGTAACTGGTAAGGAGTTAGAAAAGAACCTAACCCTCGATGGTCTACCTATAAGATTGTACAGTGCTATTGCTGGGACCCCAACATGGACATATAGCATACTGACTGATTCGAAAATTCTGGAACTATTATGTTAATTTTTTCTCTAACTTTAGGGTCTTGTTTGTATTTAAGAATAAACCTTGTGCTGTCCCCTCCTGCATGAGACATGCGAGGAGAGGAGAAAAGGCAGAGTCCAGCAGGAGAAGGCTGGCATGTCACTCCCTCAGCAGGCACGTCCTGGATACCTGCCTGCCATGTTTCAGAGCAGTCTGAGATGCATTTCCAGGTGCTCAGGGATTTACCAACAGAGGAAAGGAAACCTCTTCCCTGGGGTGGGGAGGCAGACAGACACACACATTATAAACAGGTCAAGCGGATGGTATGTTCAGCGTGGTCAGAGCTGGGCACAAACCAGAAACAGGACCCCATAATGATGCCAGGAGAGATGTGGAGTGACCATACTTCAATTGCTATGGCCCCAGGCAATCAGGTATGGGCCAAGGGAGGTGCCTCACTGATCTGTATCAAAATGAAAGGCCCAGGTTTTAGATACAACGCTTTATTAGTTGCTAAGATATGGAACTAGCTAATATTGAAATCAGCCAGATAGTGGGGGTGTAGCCAGCATCAGACAGCTGAGCTCACACCAGGGTCTCTGCCAGTGCACTGGACCCACACCTGAGAGAGTGGACACAGAATCCCAGATTGGCCATGAGTCAGATGACATGTGGCCAGCCCCAAGATGGGGAACAAGAGAAGCACTGTCCCTATCTCACCAAAGGTCCCACAGGCAGGCTCTGGGCATTGCTAGGGCTCCCTCTGACTGCAGGACAAAGTGAGTCAAGAACTCAACCCCAACACTTAGTAGAATGTTAATACAGGGGTGGTTTGATATGGACTTCAAGTAAAAACTTTAAGAACAACCAAGGATGGCGAACCTTTATTTGGGTCATCACAGTTGATACCAGTTTTCTTTAAAGTATATTAATGTCAAAAGTGAGGCAGAAGCAGGACAACAGTGGCTTACAGGACCTGGGGAACCCCAGGCACATGTCGGCAGGGAGAGGACATGGCTCAGGACCCTGTGGCACTTCAGTCTGTTTGTGTCCCCAAGTTCTTCCCTTGCCAACCTTAAGAGCCTACACCAAATTAACTCAAGTAAACACTGGGCAAAGGATGTGAGTGGCCACGTCTCCAAAGCAACATACAGATGGCCAACGAGCACACAAGGAGCTCCACACCACTAGTCATGAGGGAAATGCAGCTCAAAACCAGAGGAGACCACATTGCACCCATGAGAATGGCCATCATCAAAAACAAGAACGAGAGAGGACGCTGGGAGGTCGGACCTCTCACACACTGCTAGTGAGAATGGAAGAGGGTACGGCTGGTTTGGAAAACGGTCTGACAGTGCCTCCAATATAACACAGTTACCCTATGAGCCCACGTCCCACTCCCATGTGCCCAGTAGAGCTGAAAGTGCCCGTGTGACGGAGAGGAGCTGTGGAATCAACACCAACTTCAGCTGGTCTCATCTTTTTCCAAACAGTCCAGTGAGGAACTGTGAAATACCAACACACTGATGTCTATGCCAAATGTTGTATGTGAAGTGGACTTGAACGTCTTTCTAAACCATTAGAGGGGAATCTTTCCCAAAGCCTGTCGACTCCCCGGTGTTAGCACGTCCTTGCTCTGTGGCTGGGCCATGAGGCCTGGCCCCCTCCTTCCTGGGTGCACACACTGCCCTCAGCCCCTCCAGGCACTGTCCCCAACAGCCACCCCACCGCCCCAATCGCCCACCAGTTCTGCTGGACATGGCCTCCCCTGCCCCCACCGACACATCCTGCCCACCTTCACATAAAGCCACTCCCTCATGCCAAAGACTTTTCCAACTTAAAAAAAAAACAAACCACCTTACAATTACAATACAAGACATAAACACGATGTTACATGGCTCAGAGGATTTCACAGCACATCTGGCAGAGACCTCGGCGTATTGTGTTTGACTAAACCAACAAACTAGCAGCCTGGAGACACACAGCAGGAGCTCCTAATGCCTCGGACAGGTTGAGATGATGGGGACAGGACCACACAGGACAGAGCACTGCCGTCCCACAGAACTCTGTGGTGACAGAGATACTCTGTGTCTGTGCTGTCCAGGACGGCAGCTATGGGCCAATCTCAAGGCTCCTGGCCTGTGCTGCCCTACTCGTGGCACGGGCCCCACCCGGGATCCTCTGGTGACCTGTTAAAGCACAGATTGCTGGGCCCCGACTCAAGGTTACTCAAGGTTTCTTCTGGTGGGTAGGTTTGGGGCAGGCCCAATAACCTGCATTTCTAGCTCATTCCGAGGCAGTGCTGGTCCAAGGAAACACCCCGAGACAATCACTGCTACGGGGTTCTGGTTTTCTGGAAGGGATTCCCTCTGAGCACCCAGCATCTGTTCATCTTACAGACATTAACTCACACAGCTTCGGGAATGCACTTTCCCAACATACAGCCTTTGCCCATCCCACTAAGGACACCACAGCTTCTCCAGGTGAGCTCTGCCGGTGCCCAGTGCAGGTGGGCTCAGCAGGCCAGGCCCAGCATTGAGCTCAGCCTCCAGCAGGCTGTGAGTGTGAGTGTGAGTGTGAGTGTGTGTGTGTGTGTGTGTGTGTGTGCGCGCGCATGCACACGCGCAAGAGACAGAAAGAGAGAGAGACACTCATCTCTGCACAAGCCCCAATCCCAAATTTACTCTCCATAATTACTCCCCAACCCAGAACAAACACACACACACCTTCATTTCTTGGATGGCAGAAAACCTACAGAACTCAAACTCGGAGTTATGGTGATCTGATATTAGGAGTGCTGGTCAGAGATGAAATCTCACTCATCATACCCATTCATTTGACAGAATTTGGGGGTCAGGTCTTGAGGTGTGACACCACTCTGGACTCAACAATGATGGGCATCTGAGTGATAGGACCTCAGAGAAAGGGTTTCCCTCTTTGCGGGGACAAGGAGCTTGGCTTCCATTTGCCCTAATAATTTCTCCTGGTCTGACTCACATGTGCACTTAAAGAGACAGCCTGTATTCTTCCAATGAGGATTTAAAACACATCCTCTGGGGTGAATTTTCAAACTTCAAGTCATCACCATTGTCACTGGTCATCACTGCCACAAGAGGCAAAAATCCATCTACCTTTACAGAAGATCAAGAGCATTAATTATGTCTGGAGACCCTGAGGACACTGTGCTGAGGGAAATAAGCCAGTCACAATGGAACAGACAGCATGTGATTCCACTCACAGGAGGTACTTAGGTGGCCACATTCATAGACAGAAAGTGGGATGGTGGGTGCCAGGGTTGGGTGAGGAGGAGTCAGTGATCAATGGGGACAGGTTTCAGTTTGGGGAGATAAAGGAATTATGGAGATGGATGGAGGTGATGATGCCACTCAACTGTACACTTAAAATGGTTAAGATGGTAAATATTGTTGCGAGTATTTTACCACAATTTTAAACAGTAAAAAGTAATAGATTTTTAAAAGAGTGGCATGGTGAAACGTCTCTCTTTTGCCTTATTTCACAGGCCGGCCTCAACCCAACAGAGCAAAATAATCCTTTATGGGCCATAACTATTTCATCCCCAACCACACTGTCCTTTCCTCCCAGGACAGGGTCAGAGGTCACACTGCCCTCACCCCCACCCCCATCCAGTGGCCCTCTTGGAGCTCCATCTGGAGGGAAGAGCGCAAACCAAGACCCTCGGAAACAGGAAACCGAGCTCTTTAAGTCCCTTGGTGGTCTCTGCCCTCAGTCATGCAAATCCCAAACTACCGACACTGAGGTGAGACTAGGCAGCCTGCCCACAGGAAAAAAATTCCTCCTCCACCCACGCGCTGCGGAGGCCCGCTGCCAGGGGCGGAGCGCCAGAGGCCCGCCCCGCCGGCTGTTCTAAGTCGTGTTAGATGCCGTAACTGTCTGTTTGCCATCTACTCATCACAGGGCCAACTGTACTGTTTTCTTATTTTCTGTCTTGGTGCACAGGCTTCTGTGCCTCACTGACTGAAGGGAGACCGCGAGGGAGCGCGCCTTTCATATGCAAAGCAGCACCGCAGGGCTGCACTCCCACTACCCCCTAAATCTCACACCAAGCTAAGTTTCCCTGCCCTGAGTCACCCAGAGACAGGTATCAAACCACAGGGACGGCCCTGTGTCCCAAAGCCTGGCAGGGTTATTCCAGCCGGCCAGTCTTAAACTATTTACTCTGCCCGGCCTTGCCCGGCCCCCCCACTCCCCAGTGAAGGCTCTGGACTCGCTCTCCCTTCACTTCTGCTTCTGCCTCCTGACCCACCTGGTGTTTCCCTACGTGGCCCTGCCTGGTGTGTCCCCTTCTCTTGGGAAAGAGAAGCAATAGATTCTTCTTTCAATGTCAAATCCCACAGCTACAATCACTGACAGACCCGCCACCCACCACGGTGCGAGACATACTGTGAAGCCACATAGAGAAAGGAAGCCTGGCCCCATGACTTCGCGGGGCGCGGAGCGGGTGGGCTGGTGGGCTTCTGGAAGGTAGAAGGGCCCTGTGGTGGAAAGCACAGCCCTGGAAAGCCGGATCCAGATCCGCCACTCCAGGGGCGTGACTCTGGGCAAGCCATGCCACCCCTCGCTGCCTCAGTTTCCTCATCTGTAAAAGGGAGTAATAATGGCAACTCTCCTCAGGGATTGTTCCAACGGTGACAAGACACCCTTTATCTAAAGAGCATTAAACCGACTTTGACCCAAAGCAGGTGCTGAGAGGAATCGTCCAAGCGGTTTGCACCAGAAGTGGACGGCTGCCCGGGTCCACTTGGGTCTCAGACACTCGGCGGAACTGGCACCACTGATCTCTGCAGTCCTCACTGCTGGTTCAGCAAATACTGAGGACCAAATATCAAAGCATCCTCAGCATGCTGACTGTCCTATTTATTTTGTTATAAAGTTTTAAGCAGACAAACTGAAAAGATAACCAGCAGTGCACGGTGGCACTGCTTTTCTCTGCAAATGCCCAGGTTCATGCTGTGTAGCAAGTAAGCCTGTGGCTCCGTGATTAAAGTAGAGCAACCATGCTTTTCGTGGTCTACAGACTCAGAAACAGTAAACCCCAGACCTACATTCCCCCAACACAGTCTCTAAAATAAAAGAGCTCCATAATCAAACATGTTTGGGAAACAGGGTTAAAAAATACAAAACAAGTTTTTGTAAAACTGCATGTGTCAGTCTCCCAAATGTTCCCATCCCCAGAGCCATTCTTCTGTGAAAGAAATCAGGAGGCATGCCCGGGGAACCTACTTTGGGAAACACTGTTGCAACCACAGAAGAGAATTTGAAAGAACTATGCCATGACCACTCAGAGGCCAGGCCAGCAGTTGGCATGGATGCCCCCAGACTACCAGTACTTTCCAGTTAAACAAAGGAGACCAAGACAACTTGGTAATGGTGGGGAGAGGGCTTCCACTCTATGCACCATCAAGAGACAGAAGCAGCATCTCCAGAGAAAGTGATATTCAAAGATAGAAAAGATTCAGCACCAGAATTCACTTCTGGTTCCCTCAGGAATTCTTTTAAACTCAACTAAGTTCCAAACACATTTGAACTCCGGATAAAAGATGCAGAACCAAGTTGTTTTTACTGTATCCACCCCCAATCCCTCCATTTTCAAGAAAACCTCACAACAGCCTCAACTCCAACCCACCAGAAAGCCGAAATAAATCAGAGAAGCAAAACCTCACCTCCACAAACCTCAAGAGGAAACGGGATGGCTCTAACATCTCCAGTGGCATCTTCAGCCAACCCCTGCCAACAAGCGCCTCCTCAGGGGTGAAGGTCCTGGCGCCTGGGTGACTTCGCAGCTGGAGCGAGCTCTCCTGCCCAGCTTCCACCTCACAGGCACGGGAGCAAAGGCGATGGCGAAACTGCGCAAACGTGCTCTGCTTCAAATCTCCAGACTCAGGGCCTACATCAGCAGCTGCTCAACCCTGACTGTGCAAAGAGTTTACCTAGAAGCTCTAAAAAAACAAACAAACCTGGATACCCAAGCCACACCCTAGCCACTTTAATCAGAATCTTAAGCAGGGAAGGAAGACCCAGGCACCACAGGTTTTAAAGCTCCCCAGAAAAGCAGAGATTCTCATTAGTCATTGGAAGCATTTGTGTATGACCTGGGTGCAACTCAAGACGAATGACATTCTCCACGGGTTGCGTCCATCTCACAGGCAAGGCTTACCACCTCTTAGACGGAGTCGAGGGCAATGGCAGACCTGCCTACAGGCTGCAGAAGCTGAGCTACCGCGTACCTGTAAGTGGTGTGCCTGACACTGTGGCAAACAGAAAAACATATTCAAAGGTGCACCACATGAAATGGACTGACATAAAGGAAGACTTAATTAATTTGCACAACGGGTCCCCAAGAAAATAGGATGAAGTCAGTCAGTATTAGGGCACACCTGGTAAAGTTCCTGAATTTCAAGAATCCATAATATTTGCCTGATAAATCTCTGCCCTCCTTTTATGTTGTACATTTTAGTCACTGGATTTAGATGTAACATAAAAGTCAAAGACAGCAAATCAAATAAAAGGCAAAGAAAAGGAAGCATTAAAAATGTTAAATATAACCCCCAAAAAAGGTGACAGACTTAAGGCCAGATATATTATCTAAGAAACAAAACTAAGGAAATACTTACTATCCAGAAGAAAAAGACAATCAGATAGGATCAAAACCCAAGTGATGCTATTTATTATATTTAACATATCTGTCCAAATCCAAACAACTAGAAGGTACAAAAGATTTTAAAGGCAAAGGCTGACGAGCACATATCACAAATAAAAATCACATGATATTAATATTCATGATTTAATTAAAAGCAAAAAGCAAAAGGGACACTTTCAAATAACTAAGGGTACAATCCTCAATGAGGATCTTTCATGAATATATATGTTCAAAACACAAAGTAAAAACTGAAGTAAAATCAGGGAAAAAGGAATAATGGTATAGGTACTTGAATTCAGCTCTCTGCCCTAAGCAGATAAAGAAAACAAGAAGTATAAGAAAGATACATAAAAATGAAATTACATAATCAGTGAGGTTGCTCTAAACTGAGATTATGTGTTTCTAAGTTCCAACTGGACAGAACAAATAATAACCATATTTTAAGCCATTAAAAAACATTAAATTCTCCAACACCAGAAAACAGAAGACCACACTCTCTATAAACAAAGCACAGTGAAACTAGAAAATAATTCCCTAGAAGTATTAAAAGTTCCTCTGAAACAACTCCTGAATCACAGAAGAAACAAAAATTGAGATTACAAACTATCTAGAAAATAATAAAAAGCATTATGTAACACAATCTAAAAGCTATAGCTAAAGCTATACTCATAGGAAAATTTGTATTTTTATGAACTGCCTTACTTATAATAACATTGTTTGGGCCAGCTAAGTGGTTCACTTGGTTAAGAGTGTGAGCTCTGAGCAATAGGGTCACCGGTTCGATTCCCACATGGGCCAGTGAGCTGCGCCCCAACTGATCTACCGCTGAACTGCAGAATGACTCAGCTGGTGAGAGCATGTGCTCCTAACAATAAGGTTGTCGGTTCGACTCCTGCATGGGATGGTGGGCTGCACCCACCCACAACTAAGATTGAACACGGCACCTTGAGCTGAGCTGCTGCGAGCTGCCGACAGGCGGCCAGATGGCAACTGGACTTGGAGCTGAGCTAGCTGCACCCTCAACAACTAAGATTGAAGGACAACAACTTCGCTGTTCCCCTTCCCCAATTCCCCAACACTGCTCCCCTTACCCAATTCCCCAATAAAATCTTAAATAAATAAATAAATAAACCAATAAACAAATAAATAATTGTTCTAAGATTCATCTAGAAAACTAAGTGCGACTAGTTAAAAATCAGACAGTCAATGAAAGATCAGGAAGTAACGCCAAACTAACATGGAATTTAATACCAATAAAAGGTTGTTTTTCCAATAATTGAAAAGGAATGACTTATTCAATAAAGGATTTCATTTTTCTGTGGAGAAGAAATAAAGCTGGATCTAAATTCCATGTGAATAAAAGAATAAACCAGAAAAGATAAATCGTAGGAACCCCCCCCCAACCAAAAAAAAGGATATTTTAAAAATAATCTTGGAATGGCAAAACTCAAGATATATAAAATAAAAGCAGCTTAGTTTGACTCCATAAACCTTTCTACATGGACACAAATGTCGTAAGCAAAGTCAAAGGGCAATCTAAGAAAGAAATGTTTTCATCTGATCTGGAATAGAGCTAAACATTCTTAGAAATCAGTGAAAAAATTGAGAACAACTAATGGAAAATTGGTAGAGAAAGCAAACAGCTTTGTCCCAGAAAAAAAGAAACAAAAATGACATAAAGACATTCAGCCTTGTGGACAATTTTAAAAACGTCAATACACAGGACTGATATGACATTCTCTTTTTCTGACCTACTGAGACTACAATGGCCTGACAATTTCCAGTGTTGGTCAGGGCTTGGAAAAACCTGAAAAGCTCACACCCTTGCTGGGAGCATAAATTGATGCCACCTTCTGGAAGAGCAATTTTATAGACTCTATTAAAAATTTAAATATATGTACCTTGGACAAAAAAGTTCACTTCTGGGAACTGACTCCAACAGATACTTACACAAGTGTAAAAAAAACAATGTATTGGGTTATCGGAAAAGTCATGACACATGTTTGCGACAGATGGCACTAGTTCAGTTTTGGAAGTACTAGGGTCATTTGCATCTGTGTTATTGCTATGTCATTTGACAGCTGACAGTTCTAGCTTCATTCTAAAAAAAAAAAATTGAGCGATTTAGTTGAGTTTTGGAGATTTTACAAGTAGAAGATGGAAGATCAAACTGTGCATGTTTGACATATTTTACTGTTTTACTTCCATAAAGGGAAGAACGCGCGTCAAGCTTGTGAAAAGTTGCATAAAGTTTACAGTGACAATGCTCTACAAGAATGTCAGTGGGGCCAGCCGAGTGGCTCAGTTGGTTAAGAGCTCGCTCAAGAGTGTGAGCTCTGAGCAACAGCGGTTCGAATCCCAGCCCGAGCTGAGCAGCCGCTGAGCTGCCAATAGGTGGCAGGATGGCTCAGCTAAAAAAAAAAAAAAAAAAAAAAAGACCATCAGTGCCAGCGATGGTTCACGAAATTCCCTGCTGGTGATTTTGATCTCAACGACGCTCATTGTTCAGGGAGGCCCACCGAGGTTGATGACAACAAAATAAAGGCATTGATCAAGTCAAACCCACATTACACGACACAAGAGATTGCAGAAACATTGAACATCCATCATTCAAGCATTCATGACCACCTAAAGAAGGTGGGATATGTAAGCAAGCTCGATATTTGGGTTCTTCATGAACTCAAAGAAGTTCATTTGACGGTGCATGTAAACATCTGTGATGTGCTCATTATACATGAGGAAAATGATCCTTTTTTGAAGCGAATGATAACTGGTGATGAGAAGTCGATTGCTGACAACAATGTGGTGCACAAACAGTCTTGGTCCCAATGTGATGATTCACCTCAAACGACATCGAAAGCAGACATTCATCAGAGGAAGGTTATGTTCTCAGTGTGGTGGGATTTTAAAAGTGTCGTGTTTTTCGAGCTCCTACCAAGGAACCAAACAATCAATTCGAATGTGTACTGTCGGCAACTGGACAGTTTGAACAAATCCATCATCCAGAAATGTTCAGAGCTTGTTAATTGTAATGGAGTTGTGTTCCATCGCGACAACATGAGACCACACACAAGTCTGATCACCCGTCAAAAATTATTGGAGCTTGCATGAGATGTGTTGCCACACCCACCATACTCGCCTGACCTTGCACCGTCAGATTTCCACTTGTTTCACTCTCTTCAAAACTTCTTGCGTGGTATAACATTCAATTCAGATGAGGCTGTAAATCAGCAGCTTGTTCAGTTTTTCGCCAATAAAGACAGGTCCTTCTATGAATGAGGAATTATGAAGCTCACTGAAAGATGGCAAAAGGTTATTGAACAAAACGGGCAATATATCTCTGATTGGTCATGGTTCTTTATATAAATAAATGACCTTTGAAAAACATAGACAAAATACATCATGACTTATCCGACAACCCAATATGTATCTATAGATATTCGCTGCTGCACAGCTTCATGACAACAGCTAAAAATCAGAAGTATTCACCCACAGGAGACCAGGGAAATAACTTCTATACATCCAAGTGACAGACAGCAACGAAGGTTTAAAAAATGAGGTACCTGGCACGCACTAATATGGAAAGATTTAAAAGAACTACTGTAGGTGAAACAGCAAACCTCAGTTCAGTATACGTATGGGATGGTATAATCACATGGTATTTAAAAACAAAGCAAGGATGCTACCCAACATGGAGGAGCCTTGAAAACATTACGCTCAGTGAAAGAAGCCAGACATAAAGGCCACATATTGTATGGTTCTATTTATATGAAATTTCCAGAAGAGGGAAATCCAGAGGGACAGAAAAATTAGATTAGTGGTTGTCAGAGGCTAGGGAGGGAGATGGGGAGCAACTGCTAATGTAGGAGGTTTCCTTGGGGAGTGACAGAGTGTTCAGAAACTAGACAGGTAGGTGGTGATTGTACAACACTGAACGTATGAAATGCCACTGAATTGTGCACTTTAATACAGTTAATTTTGTTGTGTGATTTTTACCAATTTTAAAGAATAAACAAGGACAGGCACAAACAAGCATAGATGCCTAGAAAATGGAATGAAGCACAGAGATTGTCAGCCTCATTTATCTGGGGACCTGGGGGGACGGCATAGGCGGGAGGGAAACGAGAAGACGTGCTTTTCCTTTTACACCCTTCTCAGTTTTGCCTTTTTTTCAAACCATTGTATGTTACTGGGTTTTTTAATTTAGTTTTCTTTTTCTTGTCTTTTACTTAATCAAATAATAAACACATTACTCTGATTAAAAAATTAAAACACATCAGATAACGCTAAATAAAGTCTCTTTGATCACACCCAATGCCAGGAGAAGCCTCTTGGAAGTATCTTCCTACATAAAAAACAGAAAATACATAGCATTGTTTTGTAGGGGTTTTCACATAGTGGTTTTTAAATAAATACTTACAAATATAAATAGATAATTGGGCCCAAAGCAAAGCTCCCTCAACATCATAAGGACCCAACCCACACACACACACCCCAACTTCATGACAGGCCCCATAGTCTATGGCTGGGGAAAAAAAGCAATTATAAAGACCATCTAAAAAATTTAATCCTGGGTAGATCAGCTTATACTCACACTTGGCTTTCGTTCTTTATTTTTCTCTTGTTTTGTTTTGAATCAGCTTGGCCTGTAGACCTCATAGAAATTTGTGGTTAGTCAACTAGAAAAAACTTGACTATCTTGGGTTTTTAAAAATTATTAAAAAAAGAAAAAGAAAAGAAATGGGCTCATAGTTTAGCATAACAAAAAAAGTGAACTTTATGTGAACTCTGAAAACACTTCACTAATTAGAGGTAATTGTGCCTGAGTCTCTCTTGCAAACAATGGGTTTTCCTTCAGAATTTTGCAAATAGTTCAGGAAAACTGGTATACCTTGAAAAAGCTGGCTGATCTTACCAATGAAAAATTATATGCTGGACCAATATCGACACAATCAGAAGGTTATATCTGTGGACTCTTATGAAGAAGATACCGACTAAGGGGCCGGCGGGTGGGGGGTGTCTCTCCTGGCAGCTAACTGGGCTCAAATTTTAAAACAGAGCCTAGCAGTCTTTCTAAACAGGGGCCTCTCATGCAAACCACACTTCAGGGAGCAGCCTGCACTGAACTGCCTGCCAGCACTGTGTTCCTGCCATCTGGGCCAGTCCTTATAAAGGAGTTCCTGGAATAGTATTTCAACCAATAGAACTAAGGCTTTACCCTCGGAGCTGCACAACTCTATCCCCATCAGGATCTTCACTGACCAATCAGAGCGGTTCCATTCTGATCAATCAGGACAGTGCTTTTTGGACCAATCAAACTGCGAGGATTTGAAGTCCTCATTTACAAGAGGACAGGGCAATCTGGGATGGTGGTGGGGGGGGCTTCTCTCTAAAGAAGTCCGCTCCCCTCTGGCTCAGAGAGCGCACTTTCTCTTCTGCCCAAGACTGAAGACTGGGTTTCCCTGGCTGGCACTAATACACCAAAGACATCGCTCCAGAGCAGAGTGAAAATGTCTAGCCAGAGAGGGGCCTGACTCCAGGCCCACCTCACCACCATGCTGTTTCACAGCCATGCTGAATAAAGTTTCCTTCTTCACCACAACCCACATTGGGGATTCCTATTGGAGTTGAATTGGTGCCAACGACCATCAGTTGACAGAATCCTGCACCTCATGATCCAAAGCATCCACAGTCAGAAGCCCCGGCAGCCACTGGGGTGCACGTGACACCATGCATAGCCCATTCCCAAGTCCCCTCTGCATGACCCCATGCACACCACACTCTCCAGCACCCAGAGGTGCCTAGCCCAGGGGCCTCTTTGATGAGCAGCTGGCCACACACCCCTGTGCCCCTACCCGAGGTCTCTACAAAAAGCTCCCAAGGGGGCGGCCAGGGGCCCCCACTGGCAAACTCAGAGCCAGTGTCAAGTCAATGCTTTCTTCTGTCCATGGGAACCAGAACTTTCTTTCTGCTGCTACAGGAGAGCTACTCCTGTGTTCAGTAACAGGATAAAAGTGAAGGAAGCATTCCAGCGCTCCTTCCCTTCCCAGCCTTCCCAGGACCCCCGGAACCTGGGACTTCGCAAGCCAGCCCTGGCACACCTGCCCCTTCCTCTCCATCTGGCATTTTCAGGGCCTCCCCACCGGGCCAGCCTTCAAGGAGTCCAATGGCCTCCTACTTCAAAGGCCCCCAGGCCCAGATAAATCAGCAGGCTGGCAGCCGCACACACGAGCCCAGCTCCCGAGGATGTCTGCTTTCCTTGGGGTTTTGCTGTTGTTACCCAGGCTTCCTCAGGGAAACATAGGCCTGGATGAGGGCCTGGATGCGCGCCTGGTATCCTGGGGTTTGCCCTGGAAGAGAAGCATATGAGGGACCATCTCACTCACTCTGACCTCTGGGAAGTCCCCATGAAAGCCTCAAACTCCTTCTCAAGAGCCAGGCAAGCAACTAAAGGAAAGGAGAGGCGACAGATGGGCAGCTGACCCACGATCCCTGGAGAGCAGGCCTGGACAGGGGGGTGGCAGCACAGCTGTGCTCAGAGGCCACCTGGGGCTGGCCACAGTACTGTCCAGGAAAGCGGCACTGGCCCCCAAGCTCTCCAGGAGGATGAACTTGCCCTCTGATGCCAACCTACCCAAGAGGATGGAATTGTCCTCTGATACCAAGCTCTCCAGCAGGTAGGACTGACCCATATCAGACTGTGAGCACACAGAGGGCCTGTGCTTGGCCTGACTCCTGACCCCAACACTAATCATCCCTGGGCCAAGCCTGTGAGCCACACACCAGGCCCAAAGGGCTCAGATAGAAGGGGTGCTGGTTAGCACTAAACCTTTTTATCAAATGAATTCCTAGGCAGATTCTCCAAAAATAAAACCAATAGAAAACAGTACCTAATTAGCAGGCACATATAGATGTGTATATATCTACCAGGGCGGCTTAAATGACACTTATTTAATCCCAAGATCAAGGTGTGGGCAGGGACGCTTTCTCCTGAGGCCGCTCTCCTTGGCTTGCAGATGGCCTCCCTATGGCTTCACATCTTCTTGCTTTTGTGCATGTTTGTCTCTGTGTCCAGATTTCACCATTTGATAAGGACACCCATTATACTGGATTAGGCTCACCTTAATGACCTCATTTGAACTTGACTACATCTATGAAAACCCTTTCTGCAAACAAGGTCACAGTCTGAAGTACTGGGGGTTAGGACTCCAATGTATCCTTTTGAGGGGAAACACAATTCAACCTATAACAGTATAATATTCTCTTTATAAGAAGTCATTAAGTGAGAGCAATACATCTCCATCTTAATAGCCATAAAAACTGAAACTCAATTTTGGTGAGTTTTAAAATTATTTTCCAATTTTATTGGGATACAGTTGACATACATGACTGATAAGTTTAAGGTGTACAGCATAATGATTTGAATTACATGTATTGTAAAATGACTACCACAACAAGTTTAGTTACCACCCATCATCTCATACAAATACAATAAAAAGAAAAAAGTTTCCTTGTGATGAGAACACTTAGGATGTACTCTCTTCACAACTTTCCTGTATACTATCCAGCAGTGGTAACTGTAGTCACCATGCTGTACATTACATCCCTAGGACTTGTAACTGGAAGTCTGTACCTCTTGACCATCTTCCTCCAACTTCCATTTCTTTATTTTTTAATTATAGTTGACATACAGCATTAAATTAGTTTCAGGTGCACAACATAGTGATTCAATGTTTATACACCTTCTGAAGGGATCACCACAATATGTCTAGTACCCACCTGTCACCGTACATTGTTAGTATATTATTGCCTCAATTTCCTATGTTGTACGTGGCATCCCCGTGACTTATTTTATAACTGGAAGTTTGTACTTCTTAATCCCTCCCCCTTTTCCGCCCATCCCCCACCCTTCCCCTCAGCAACCATCAGTTTGTTCTCTGTATGAGCTTGTGAAACTGTAAATTTTGAAACACAGCTCCAGTCATATTTCTACCTCAACATCCTTTCGGATTTCCCATATTTTGCTTTCGTTTCAGACTATCGATAAAATTCTGATTCTTGTGGCCATTTACACAAGGTGAAATTACTTCAGTTCTCACTGTAAATTCGAGATTCTAGGATTTAACAGAGATGGCTGCCCGTTTGCACCCCCACAAGCAAGCCCAGACGCCACTGACACACCTGACACTCCTGACACCGGCAGGCTGGCAGGAGGCAACCTGGGGTGGGGGTTTCCATGACAGCTTTAAAACATTCAATATGTTTAGAATGGGATGTGGATCAAACATCTGTAAAGCCAAGAGATGCCCCTTGTGGAGTCTGAAAACCCAGAGAATCGGCTGACACAGTGCCCTGCATCTCCTTCCATTTCTTTACCATCCACAGAACACCCCAGAGATCAAGATCCACCCCTAAAAATCTCATGAACTTCCACGGACTCCTCAATTAACTGACTTCCCATGCTTTTCCTTCACCTGCCCCTCTGGCATGGCAAGAAGGAGGGAGAGAGGCGATAACTATGGCAGCAGCCCCGACTCATGTACTCACATTTGTAGAGATGAATGTCCTCCCCAGAAACCTAAATACATGGTCCAATAAAGAATCACCAGCGAGGAGGTGTGATGGCATAACAGATGGACTCCCCCATTTTCCCCAGGGTCACTGCTGACAGTCTGACTAGAGACCTTATTCTAGAGACCTGTAACTCCACAGAAATGTGCAAGGTGGGGTGGGATTTTTTTTTTAGGTCAATCACGAGCAGCGCACATCCTTCTGCAACCTGATTTCCTGACCACGCAGAATCTCTCTCTGAAATCTCCCTCCAGCGGCATCCACAGGTCTCCAAATTCATTTTTGCTGCTGTACAATAATCCATAGTTGAGACATGGGGCCGGTCAGGGCTCCCATTAAAAGACTGTCAATATTTCCAATTTTTCACCACAAAAAATAGCAGCCTCTGGCACACGTTTTTAGAGCAAGCAACAAAATATGTGTATTTTTTTCAAAGATTTTATTGGGGAGTTGGGGAATTGGGGAAGGGGACTAGCCAAGTTGTTCTTCAGTCTCCCTGTGGAGGGCGCCAGTCGCCATCTGGCTTCCCGTTGGAAGCTCGTGGCCTCTAAGCTCAAGGTGCTGTGTTTAATCTTAGTTGCGGGTGGGCGTAGCCACCATCCCATGCAGGAGGCAAACCTGGCAGCCTTGTTGTTAAGAGCACACACTCTATCCACTGAGCCATCCAGTGGCAGCTCAGCTCAAGGTGCCAAGTTCAGTCTTAGTTGCGGGTGGGCGTAGCCCACCATGGAACGGGCAATCTTGTTGTTACACCAGCTGAACCATCCTGCCACATTCTGGCAGCTCAGCGACAGCTCAGTTCGGGCACAGTGTCACTGGCCCATGTGGGAATTGAACCAGCGGCCCTGTTGCTCAGCGCTCACGCTCTTAAGCCAACTCTTTTTTTTCTTTTTAAGATATTATTGGGGAACTGGGAGAGGGAAACAGCATTGGGGAATCGGGGAAAGGGAATAGACAAGTTGCTGTCCTTTTATTCTTCAGTCCAGCTGTGGAGGACATCGCTTCACTGGCCCATGTTGGTATGATCATTGCACTCTTTCCAGGTGAGGCAGACCGGCTGCCGGCCACTGGACGGCCGCTCACGGCAGCTCACGAAAGCTCAAGCCTGCTGCCGGCCAGTCCCACTGCAGCCTACACCGTCACTGGTGACTCACGGCAGCCCAGCTCCAGGTTGAGCTGTCGTTCACCATCTTAGCTATAGAGGGCGGCGCAGCGTCACTGGCCCTCATGTGGGATCTGAACCAGGGACCTGCTGCTCAGAGCTGACATCCCAAGCCAACTCCTAACCAACGCACCACTCAGCCAGCCCCTCTTAAGCCAACTCAACCAACTGAGCCACTCAGCCGGCCCAGAATATGTGTATTTTATTTTATTTATTTATTTATTTATTTATTTATTATTGGGCAACTGGGGGAATGGGAACAGCGCTGGGGAATTGGGGGAAGGGGAACAGACAAGTTGCTGTTCTTTTGTTCTTCAGTCTAGTTGTGGAGGACGTCAC
>NW_017731882.1:281072-289423 GCF_001890085.2 Hipposideros armiger | reverse complement strand
TGTCACTGGCCCTCATATGTGGGATCTGAACCGGGGCCCTCTGGCATCCCAAGCCAGTTCTTAACCATCGTGCCACTCGGCTGGCCCCAGAATATGTGTATTTTAAATGGTAATAGGCAAACTGCTCTCCAAATGGCAACTTACATCCAGTGCCACTCTCCCCACATCACCGCTTACATGGCCTTCTCGCCCACTCTGACCTCAGCCAAAGCTTCAGTCAGAAGAACACTGAAATAACTGCAAATAAGTTGCATTTTCTTAAATCCTAACAAGGCCTGACTCTTCTCCTAAATTTCTGCCCTGTTCTATCTGTTGTCCTGCAAACTGCCTGCTGTGCCGTGTTCCTTTCTTAATTGAGGCATTTATTTTTGTTACTTATCGTATGAGTTCTTTACGTACTCTTGATACAAAACCCCTCATCTGTCCTATAGGTTGTGAACATGTTCTCTCCATCTGAGAGTCTGAATATTCAAGTGGGATGTCCAACCCTCCACACTAGGAAGCAGGAAGCTGAGTCTTTTGTTGTGGAAGGGAGGTGGGGAAGGGTGGGGAGTACCCAACTGCAAGCGAAAGGCCTTCCTCTGGCCCTTTCTACACCTCAGTACCCTTGGTTTTAATAAGCCCGGGGCTCTGAGAATGGCCGAGAATGGCCCACACCACACAGGCCTCCACAGGGCAACCACAGGGCACGTCTCCTGGGGGGTGGTAACCAGCAACAGGCACACAGGAAAGTGGGGGTGCGGAATGAAGAGACTGGGAAGGGCTGGGTTAGACAAAGCTCAAGGGGGCCTCCCTCCCCACCATTCCCCTCCCCCACACTCCTCCAAGAGGGTCACAGAGCTTCTGCACCAGGATCCAGCCCTGCCTGCAGCCTTGGGGAAGGCACGGACGCAGCATCTGCGCCAATTGGACCTCAGAGCCGCAGACCTGACGGAACCCAAGTCTGGCTGAAGGCCGTTCACACCGTGAAAGCCAAGGCTCATGGGCGCACCTTGCTTGGATCCCACCGTGGTGAACAAACTGGTGTAAAAGGCCATTTTCCATGGAACTGGGACACCTGGGCAGGGCCTGAGTATTGGATAACACCTGCCTGTGATAACAGTATTGAGATTATGTGGAAAACAGTTCTTACCATTCATGCTGAAGTATTTACAGGTAAAAAATTAAGGTTGTCTGGGGCTCATTAAGTGGGCCAGGGGGAATGAAACAAAATTAACAGAACGTGGTGACTGTTGAAGATAGGTGAAAAATATGCAGGGTTCACTGTACTGGTCTAACTTCACATGTGTTTAAAGTCTTCTAGTATAAAAAGCTAAGGACAAATATATCCGAGGTTCTGGCGATCCAGACACGAGACTGAGACTGGTGATTTTCGGTGCTGTGGATGAAATGCTGTCTGGCTCAGAGGCACATGGATCCCGCCCGCCCCATCCCTGTGTGAGGTCTGACGCTATTTCCAACAAAACTGCAACCATTCCAGGGTTTCTCCTAAGAGAATTTGCTAATTTCTGTTATGAGCCCACTGGCTACAGTCACACATTAGTATCACTAAACATTTTACATTCTTTATTTTGAAATAATTTCAAATTTACATAAAACTTGCAAGATCCATGCATAAAACTCCCCATACTCTTACTCAAATTCACTAGTTTTTCACATTAAACCCCATGTGCTTCATCACTCTCTATACCCATAGCATTTTTTTTTAAAGATTTTATTGGAGAACTGGGGGAGGGGAACAGTGTTGGGGAATTGGGGAAGGGGAGCAGCCAAGTTGTTCTTCAATCTTCATTGTGGAGGGCGCCAGTCGCCATCTGGTTTCCCATCGGAAGCTCGTGGCCTCTAAGCTCAAGGTGCTGTGTTCAATCTTAGTTGCGGGTGGGCGTAGCCACCATCCCATGCAGGAGTTGAACCAGCAGCCTTATTGTTAAGAGCGCATGCTCTACCCACTGAGTCATCCGGCGGCAGCTCAGCTCAAAGTGCCAAGATCAGTCTTAGTTGCGGGCGGGCGTAGTCTACCATGGAACAGGCAGTCTTGTTGTTACACCAGCTGAGCCATCCTGCCACCTGTTGGCAGCTCAGTTACAGCTCAGCTCAGGCGCAGCATCACTGGCCCATTTGGGAATCGAACCAGTGGCCCTGTTGCTCAGAGCTCGCGCTCCTAAGCCAACTCTTAACCAACTGAGCCACTCGGCTGGCCCAGCATTTTTTTGTTGTTGTTCTGAACTGAGTAGACGGCAGACATCACGCCTTTTAACCATTAGTTAACACACAGTATACACTTCCTACAAGCAAGGACCATCTCTCACAGAACTTCCGTATAATTAACAGACTCAGGAGAGCTAATTTGGACAACACTTGCCCACAATGTATGCCCACATGGCAGCTGTATCCAAGTTCTGATGTTATCCCCGTGGAGTGCCCTCACTTCGGCACGGGCCCACCTGGAATCACATTCTGCACAACAGTGGTCTAGTCCCGTGGCCCATTCCACAGCTGCATCTGTCCTTCACTACAGGCCAGTGGTTTCATAAAATACCCCTCCACATGGGCTTGCTGGTTTGTGTCACCATCACATCTAGTTCTGCACCCCAGCTGGAATAGAACCTAAACAATGTCCTTCTTACAAAGACCACATCCATCTGCCCACACTGGTGGCCTTGGTCACCCAGTTAGGGTGATGTCCAGTTTCTCCAGGCTGTGGTCATTAATTGTGCCCTTGCAAATAAGGGCTCTGTGAGGAAATACTTTGAGCCATGAACATTCCCTGCTCCCCATCAAACATGACCCTATTTAATTAGATTCAGCATTCATTGATGATTCTTACCCAAATCAATCTGTAGAATTATTGCTGCACAGGTGATTTTTCCGTAGTTTGCATTTGGCTATAAGAAAGTGCCCTTTCTTCCCCCGTACTTCCACTTATTTCCGTAATGTACAAGTAATAGGTTAAATAGTGTCCCCCTGAAATTCAAATTCACCCAGAACGTCAAATGTGACCTTATTTGGAAATGCTCTTTGCAGATATAACAAGTTAAGGATCTAGAGACGAAATCATCCTGTATTTAAAATGGGCCAAAATCAAATGACTGTTGTTTTTATAAGATGAGGAAGACCACACAGAGGAGAAGGCCACGTGAAGATGGATCAGGGACTGGAGAGGTGCTACCACAAGCCAAGGAACACCAGCAGCCACCAAGAACTGGAAGAAGCAAAGAAGGATTCTCCCTCAGGGCCTTCAGAGGGAGCGTGCACAGCTGACACCTTGATTTTGGACTTGTACCCTTCAGAACTGTGAGAGCATCAATTTCTACTGTGTTAAGTCACCTAGTTTGGGGTACTTTGTAATGGCAACCCTAAGAAACTCATACATGTATTTAATTACTTATTTACTTACCACTTTTGAATTATAAATTTCTATTTTGTTCCATGCATAATCCATGCTTGTCCTTATTTTTTTTATGCTTAAAATGTCCCAGATTTGACCAATGGATTCCTCGAAGTGTATTTGATATGTTCCCATTATTTTTGATCACTTACTTTCTATCACAAGAACTTGCTCCTATCTCACCTTGTATTTTTCCGTGTCGAGAACTCATAATCAGTCATTTCTCCAAGGCATGCTAGTTCCTTTAATGTGCAATGGTACTTAGCAACCAAGATCTGGGAACTAAGAGTACTCATTGCTAGTGAGGTGCTAGGAAATAACTGTTACATATAGAAAACAATTTATTTTACAAACTATGATTTATAATCTTAACATATACTATTTTATATATGTATGTATGTGTATATGAGTATATGAAATCATGAGTTATACCAATCTTTCCAATTCCAATCCAACCCCTCCAAGTCCTTCCCTGCCTTCCCTCATTCCATATTTGTATCTCCTTTCTTCCCCAGTGGGAATCCTGGCTCCAATATTACACCTTTTATTTGCCCAATCCCACAATTCACACAAAGCGGTTTTAGAATTGTTACATCCATACCACTATGAGAAATAAACCTACTAAGAATGCAAGATTTGTTATCAGGTTTTTTTGGTGGTTGTTTGTTTGTTTGTTTGTTTGTTTGTTTGTTTGTTTGTTTTTTAACCCAGACTGAGAATATATAGTCAAAGTACTGAGTCCACATTCACTTGAACTAGGTTTCTTTTTTCCTATCAGTGTAGTTGTTATTCACTTGCAGTAAATTGGGTTTATTTACTTGTTTACATTCAGCTTTAGTTTCCTGCCATCTCTAATGATTTAATTTTATTTTTTTAACATATAAAACATTCGCATGTCCCAAAAGTCAAAAGTATACAAAAATATATAAGAACAAACTAAGAATTAAAGGAAACCACCTTAACATAATAAAGGCCATATTATGGCAAACTCATAGCTAACATCATACTCAATGGTGAAACACCAAAAGGTTTTCCTCTAAAATCAGGAACAAGACAAGGATGTCTGCTTCTATTAAACATAGTATTGGAAGTTCTAGACAAACAATTAGGCATAAATTAGGAAAAAAAAAAAAAAGAAATGAGGCATCCAATTTAGAAAGAAAGAAAATTACCTCTGTTCCAGATGACATGGTCTTACACATAGATCCACAAAAACTCTATTTGCGCTAATAAACAAATTCAGCAAGCTTGCAGGATACAAAATCAACAGGCAAAAATCAGTTGCATTCTTACACAATAACAAAGAACAATCTGAAAGGAAATGAAGAAAACATTTCCATTCACAACAGCATCGAATAGAAAAAATACTTAGGAATAAATCTAGTCAAGTGGGTGGAGACTTGTACACTGAAAACCACAAAACACTGCTGAGAGAAATAAAGAACTAAATAATGGAAAGACATTCCATATTTGTCGACTAGAAGACCTGTTAAGATGTCCATACTGCCCAAGCAATCTACAGACTCAAGGCAATCCTTATCGAAATCCCAATAACATTTTTTGCAGAAATAGAAAATCCTCCTAAAATTGATATGGAATTCCAAGGGCTCCCAAATAGCCAAAACAAACTAGAAAAAGAAAACAAAGTTGGAGGACTCACACTTCTCATTTAAAAACATACTATAAAACTACAGTTATCAAAACAGTGGCATAGGGCCGGCAGAGTGGCGCGATGGTTAAGAACTGGCTTGGGATGCCAGAGGGCCCCGGTTCAGATCCCACATATGAGGGCCAGTGACACTGCCTTCCACAGCTAAGGTGCTGAACAATGGCTCAACCTGGAGCTGGGCTGCCGTGAGTTGCCGGCGACGGCGTAGGCTGCAGCCCCTGTGGCAGTGGGTTGCCATGGGCTACCATATGTGGCCAGCAGCCAGCGTGAGCGGCCAGCAGCCGCTGTGAGCGGCTGTCCAGAAGCCGGCGACTGATCTGCCTCGCCCGGGAAGAGCGCAATGATGGTGCCAACTTGGGCCAGTGAAGCAACGTCCTTCACAACTAGACTGAAGAACAAAACGACAGCAACTTGTCTGTTCCCCTTCCCCCAATTCCCCAGCACTGTTCCCATCCCCCAATTCCCCAATAAAAATCTTTGAAAAAAAAAAACAGTGGGATAAGGACAGACACGCAGACCAATGGACTAGACAGCTCAGGAATTTGCTTTACATATACAGCAAAGGACAAGAGTGCAAGACCATTCAATGGAGAAAGACAGTCTTCAGCAGAGGGTGCTGAAAAAACTGGATATCTGCATGCAAAAGAATGAAGTTGGACCATTACCTTACACTATATACAAAATTTAACTCAAAATGAGTTAAGTACCTAAACATAAAAGCTAAAACTACAAAACTTTTAGAAGAAAACAAAGGGGGAAAACTTCACGACATTCAACTTAGCAATGATAGCTTGGGTATGACACCAAAAAAAGCACAGAGAAAACAATAGATAAATTGGATTCATTAACATTAAAAACGTTTGTACATCAAAGGATGTTATCAACAGAGTGGAAAGGCAACCCACAGAATGGGAGAAAATATGTACAAATCATATATCTGATAAGGAGTTAATATCCAGAATATATAGAACTCCTATATCGCAACCCCCCCAAAAAAATCTGATTTAAAAATGGGCAAAGGATTTAAATAAACATTTCTCCAAAGAAGATACACAAACAGTCATGAGATACATACAAATGACATGAAAAGATGCTCACCATCACTTAGAGAAATGCAAACCAAAACCACAACGAGATACCGCTTCATGCTCATTATAATGACTATTATCAATAAAACAGAAAATAACAAGTGTTGGCAGTATGGTGGTTTCTCAAAAAATTAAAAATAGAACTACCATATGATCCAGCAACTCCACTTATGGGTATATACCCAAAAGAATTGAAAGCAAGGTCTCAAATACTTGTACACCCATGTTCATAACAGCATTATTCACAATACTCAAAAGGTAGAAACAACTCAAATGCCTGCCAATATATGGAAAACCAAAATGTGCTATAAACATGAGGGTGTGTGTGTGTGTGTGTGTGTGTGTGTGTGTGTGTGTGTGTGTGTACAATGGAATAACATTCAGACTTAAAAGAAATTAAGTACTGACACATGCTACAACATGGATGAACCTTGAAAACACTATGCTAACTGAAAGAAGCCAGACAAAAAAGGACAAATATTGTGTGATTCCACTTATGAAAGGGACCTAGAGTCGTCAAACTCATACAGACAGAAAGTAGAATGGTGGGTGCCAGGAGCTGGAGAAGGGGGACTGGGGAGTTGTTATTTAATGGGGACAGAGTTTTAGTTTGGGAAGAAGAAAAAAGTTCTGGAGATGATGGTGCTGATGGTGGCACAACAATGTGAATGCACTTAATGCCACTGAATTGTACACTTAAAATGGTTAGAAGGGTCTAATTTATGTACATTTTACATTAATAAAGAAAGATTTGAGTAACCGGTATCACTTTCTGGTTTCTCCCATGTTTCTTTTTGCAATAATAAGCAGATGCACAACCAGCCAGTCCCTCCATGCCTGTCCCCATCCACCTCCCACGCTACTTTAAGAACCCAACTCGTCACCATCTCTTTCTATAGAATTATTATGGTTCTCAATCTTTCATTACTTTAAATTGCTCTGAAAACGTAACTCATCTTATAAAAAAGACTATGATATGGTGACCTGGGGATTATTTCACTGTTAGGAATAAAATTCCCCGTTTCCAAATGTTACTTCCCAATGTTCTATAAGAGCTAAAAACGCGCAAAAGAACATCCTAAGGTAGAGCTACAAGGTGGACTTGAACCCAAGGTGGAATGTGACCCAGAGGTTGTGCCTGAAGCTTTCTCTGCCCACGCCCTTCATCTTCTTCCTATGCCCCTCTTGCCATCCATTTGTGGGCTGCTCACGTTCTAGATGGAACTCTGATGTCCTCACCCAATTGCTCAGGGTCCCCCAAACCCTCCTCATTCCCTACAGCTCAGGTCCTGTCGCCTTGGTCCTCAGACACCTGCTAAGCAAGCCCCTCTCAGGCAGGGCCCTCTGGTTCCACAGGTCAGAGCCAATCCAGTTCACGTTTGCCTTCAAATTTGTCAACAAACAAAACTCCAAGCAAACAAGGGGAAGTCCCTCCTTGCTCCTCACTCCTAAAGCAACGGTGACAAACACACAGACCCTGGACAAAGCGTGGTGGCTCAAAGAGCTTCCCGCAGTGATGCCAATGTCCTCTCTGGGCACGGGCCACCTGCCACACGCGACTGCTGAAGTGCAGCTCATGAGGTGGAGGAACGGACGGAATCTTTCAGTTCCACTCAGTTTCATTAATTTTCACCTGAACAGCCATGTGTGCCGAGCAGCTACTACAGTCCATGGCACAAGACTGGTGAGGGCTTCTGCAATTTGGCTGCACACAGGGTTAACTGGCCCTCCAGGGGGGTGGGGAGTGGAAACCATTAGGCAGGAGCACTGGGTAATTGGGAAAACCTCCCCCACTCCAGAGGACTTGAGGAAGCAGCCACATTCTCCCCAGATAACATCTCAAAAGTGACAGGGTGCTTACTGAAGCTCATTCCAATGACAATTAAAAGACAATACACACCACCTCCCACTAGAACTTAAGACTTTCTAGAGGACAAGCCACTTAGTCTAATTAGGCTAAATTTTTCTGTAATCATTTCCTTCCTATTGACTTTGAATTTTTTGGTTCTTTCAGAGATAAAACTTGAAAAAAAAAAAGAAAAAAGAAAAAGAAAAAAAGGGCCGGCAGAGTGGCAAGTTGGTTAAGAGCTGGCTTGGGACGCCATAGGGCCCCGGTTCGGATCCCACATATGAGGGCCAGTGACACGGCCCTCCACAGCTAAGATGCTGAACAACAGCTCAACCTGGAGCTGGGCTGCCGTGAGTC
>NW_017731882.1:258256-280977 GCF_001890085.2 Hipposideros armiger | reverse complement strand
CGACTGATCTGCCTCGCCCGGGAAGAGCACAATGATGGTGCCAACTTGGGCCAGTGAAGCGACGTCCTCCACAACTAGACTGAAGAACAAAAGGTCAGCAACTTGTCTGTTCCCCTTCCCCCAATTCCCCAGCGCTGTTCCCATTCCCCAATCCCCCAATAAAAATCCTTTAAAAAAATAATTAACAATATTAAAAAAAAAAGAAAAAGGAAAATAAAAAGGCCAGAAAGCCCCAAAATGGTGCTAACCACACCAACACAATTTGCCTAGTTTTGAAAAGCTTTCTGAAAATTTCCAACATGTTCAACAATTCCTTGACTACTCTGTTAATGTGATTTTGAGCAGATCACACCTCAGACGTATTTTATGACAACTACACATGCCATCTCACCCTTATTTCCAACTTGGCAAGCTCCGGACCAAACCAAATAAACACATACCAAAAGGAGGAGGCTGGTGCAAACCCAGCCGGCTGCAGCCGTAATTAGTGGGCCAGAGCCTCTTATTGCTTAGATTTTGACTTGAAAACTCAAGAAGCCCTCACTACCCATGGAACTCCTAACATTTTTTTCAGTGCTGCAGTGGAACAACACAAAACCAAAGAACACAAAGGGTCACTGAGAAGCTATGTTTCAGAACCAGTCCTTTTAGACCAATGGTCCTTTCAGGAAATTGTTACTGGCCACACAAAATGCAGACCTGCACAGCAATGAATGAATGCTTCCTCTGCAAAGCAAAGCCCTCCTCACTTTGCTTTGAAACCTTTCATGGATGATATACACTTGGTGGTCACCCGAGGGTCCCCAAAGAAAGAAATATCTTAATGACAACTTACAGAGTCACAACCTGTAAGGATACTGTCCCCCTATCACCCCCACCACCGGGGCACAGCAGGGTAAATCTAAAGCTTTGAAACCTAGCCCTTCTCCATGTGGTAACCACAGATTGGGGTGGGAGGGGGGAACGCTACTGGTCTCCCTCCAGATTCTTGAGGAATGAACCAGGTAAACACCAAAGGCCTCTGGCATCAACGAATGTTTTAGAAGATGGTTACAAACCTTGGGTGGGGGTAACACATAGTAGCCCACTTTCTTTTCCCTGACTACAACTTGGAATTATATAATTAGAGCTCTCACAGGGCAAAACGCTAGAGCACACAAGTTTCCTGTACTTAATCAGACTGGCTAGGGTTCTACAGATTAGGGAGACCTAGCCTTTCATACCCAGTTCCATTTCAATGATAATGATAATTTTCCACATCCTGGCCTCCCGTGGAATGTATTTTAAAGGAGTGCCACTTCTCAACTGAAACCTGGCTTTAGAAATCCCCCTTTAGGGGATTAATCTTTTTTACCTGTCAGAGGGCTACTCCTCTACTCCTGCATTGCTATCCCATTGATTTCTGGGAAAAGATTCCAAAAGAAAGGGCAGCATAAAATTATGTCTCCGCCAGGCTTAAATGTCTCCAAGGGTAAATCAAGACTAAACGTTTATGGGGAACAAGTAATTCACTGCAAATCACACCCTAACAGACAGTGACATACAAACATCAATTACAGCTGTACTTTGATCTAACAATAAGAAGGTTTCACAATAAAAACAGAAGTGTTATTTCACATTGCCCAGTAAATCTGCAGATCGCTGTCACCAAAAACTACCCCTGGTAAATGCACACTTTTAAACCACTGTTGCTTTTTTTTGCATGCAAGCTATTAAGCAGAATTCTTGACAGTGTTCTAACAATGGCGGGCTGTACTGCTCGCAGGTTCAGCCTCATTGACTAGAGCACCCTTAGTAGTCTCGCCCACTGCATAACCGGATGTCACACATGGTCAATAGTGTTCAGTCTCAGGATGGCATTCTTTATCAAGTAGTCCCGAGGGTTAAACTCACTCTCACTATTAAATACTGAAACATTTCCAACGTGTGCTGCTGCTTTACTTGGTACACAGTCATAATAAGAAAAACATGTTGCCTTACTATATACATAAAAACTTTTCTTTTTCCAAAGTCTTCTTATTCAAGATGTTTTCGTTTACTTTCAAATGGATCACTATCATTCTTTATTACAACCATCACTCCAGGGATCTGGGCCAGAAATAAACACTGCACTGTCAAAACTGGGGGAGGACCCCAAGCCCCCATTCCCAGACTATCATGCCGAAGCCGGCACTCGATCTCAGATCAGGTATTTGTCTCCTGAGGGAACAGAGCCTTCTATAAAAAGGTAGAATAAGAACTTACTCGTTCTTTTAAAATAACCTTTCCGTGTTTTTACACAGTAACTTATATTTCGTGTATAAAACACACTCAAATTACAGGGATTCCTCTTACAGCAAAAAAGACGCCAAACACTCAAATCTCCTGTAATCAAAAAACTGATTCATACTTTGAATATAATCATAGTCTTTGAATTTTCAGCTAACCTAGCATTCCAGAAAGCAGAGAATTATAAACAGCTTTCCTCCCCTATAGAGATTATTTTACTGGAAAAAGAAAATTACCTCCACACAGGGTTCAAAAATTAACGAAAATGGCACAGGATTGCTTTGTTCCTCAGAGATTTCTGAAGTTCGACTGGAAACACGACGGCAATGTTTAAGCTACTCCGCCCGAAATGTGATCCACCTTCCCGGACTCCGTACTGCCTTGATGTAAGCAACAGACCCATCACCCTCTCCCCACATCGCCCACCTCCAACTCCTCCGCCCCGCACCCCCTCCTCCCCCGCAAATGCAACTAAAACCGCCACACGCCACACGTTGGCGAGTATCCCCGGAGTGGCCACCAACCCCATGCTGCGCAAACGCACGTCGAGTCCCAGAGTTTAAGTCCTCCCACCCACCCTTATCCCCTGCCAACAGCGCTGCAAAAGAACCCCCGGACTCCAAACCGAGAGGGAGTCTTGCGGGTGGAGGGGTGCAGAAATCCACAGGGATATTGTTAGAATCCCCCAGACTGACTTCGAATGTACCAGTTTACTCACTATTTCACCGCGGGCCCTGAGCGGTTTATGCTTTTTAAGGTGGAGCTACATAGCTGCAAACCCCCTCCCCAAGTAAAGGAACCATAAGTGTCCGACACAACCAGCATCGGCTTAAACCCATACGCCCGCCCGCCAGGAAAGGTTGCCCAGTATTCCTGAATCCGAGGACAGGTCCCTGAAGCGCGCAACTGGCAGCAGAACGCGGGAAGAGCTGGGCCCCTTCCCGCGCGGGTCACCAAATTCTTACCTGACTGCAGAAAGGCGGAGGTGGGGGCATAATGCGTGGGGTGGGCAAATTGAAGCCCACTTACGTGTTTTAGGACTTGAGGCGAAACTCAGTCTACAAACTTCCCGACCTGGAAGCACTGCGCCTACCCCCACCCGGCAGGGTGCCCGGAATCTGGCCGGGCGGCACGCAGGCCCGGGGTGCTCCCTGGGTGTGGACGGCGTGGACTAGCGCTGCCTCCGCGGGCACCCCAGCACCCTCTGAACTTCAAGGCAGCTCCTGCGCGCCGCGAGGTCCAAGAGGCCAAGTCCCAACAGGGACCCCAGGGACAGTGGAGAAATGCCACCTCGAAAAAAAATGCCACCAGGGAGCCTGACCTGTCCCTCCAGCCGCGCGCCTCGTCCCGGATCCCGGGATGCGGACGGGAACCCAACAGCCCTAAGCCTGCCCAGGAACCCCTGACCCCAGGCACAAGATATGCCGCTTCGGCCACCTCCTGGCGGTGGGGGAGGGGGAAGGGGCCAACAAAAGGGAAGCCGAAGCCCTGCTCAACCAAGCGGCGGGGGTCGAGAGCCCGCTTCCCGGGGCCTGGGGGGACTCCAGCGCAGACGGGAGCACCGGAGGTAACCTCGGGGAAGAGGGCCGAGTCAAGGTCCTGAGAAGCACGGGCCACGTCTGCAGATCCCGGGCCCCACCGCCTTCACACTCCCAACCCTCGGAAACCTCCGGCGAGGGTCTCCCCGCAGGCGCCGCCCTCCGGGCCTCTGGAACACTTAGTCGGCCCCGGAGTGCGCCTTATTGGAAGCAGTCCTGGCAGCGGGGCGCGGGCCGGAAACGGGGCCGAACGGGCGCTGCGGCCCGGACGCGGTGGCTGAGTAAGACGGACTTGAGCCACGAGCCCCACCGGTGTACGGGTCCTACCTGAGCTCCGGGGCGCGCAGAGCAGTAGCGCGGCGGCCGCCCAGACGGCCGGGGCGCACAGCAACGACAGCGCCGGGCCCCGGGCCATGCCGCGGGCCGTGGGGGCCGGGCGCAGGGGCCGGCGCGGCTCGGGCGGCCGGGAGCCACCACTCCTGTCGGCCGCGCGTCCCCTGCCCTTTCTCCTGGACGCTTCGCAAGCTGGTCCCTTAAGAGGAACTTGAGGTCCGCCTCCTCTCCCGGCCGGGATGCGCCGTTCGGCTCTAGCTGCGGTGCGGACTCGGGCTGGCTGAGAGGCTCCGGGACGCGGGCTCAGGCGTCCGGCCGGTCGCCGGCACGAGCGCAAGGGGCGGACCGCGGGCGCTCTGGAGGCAGGGTCCCCGGCTCGCCCGCCCCGGTGGGCAGAGCGAGGCCCGCGCCAGCGCCCCCTGCTGGAAGGACGCGCCTGCGGCAGGCGTGACGCGGGAAATGGGGGCCCGGGACCGGGGGCCTCCGCTCAGCCCCCGGACGTGCCTTCCGCGCCCGCCCTCGGGCCTACGTCTCCGGATGCTTGGCCGCAAAGGTGGCACCTTGGGTGCGTCCAGCCGCACCCACCTTCAGGGGGCGGGATTCCCTGGTCTCAAATCAGTAACTCAGGAAGACACGGCGTCCCGCCAGCCTCTACCAGAGCAAATCAGAGAGCTACCCAGTCTCGCTCAGGAGCCAGAGAAGCGAGGGCTTGACGAAGGGAAACGTTCAAGTAAAGGAACAGACCGCGCCCTCCCGGCCCTCCTTGCCACGCTGCGCCCGCGTCCCTCCAAAATGCCCAGAAACTGCTGGAGTGGTACTGCGTGAAGGGAGCCCTCCGGAGCGTGATAACTATCTAAAGCCACCGCAGCTTTTGGTTTACTGTTAAAAGCAAATTGTGTAATTTTACCCATTAAAGGCAGAACACTATTTGTTCTCTGCAGAGCCCCCAGAACATGCAGAAGTAATTTGCTTCACTTGTAAAAGACATTTTGAACGCAATTCAAATAACATATTTTCATGCTTATTCTTGATTTTGCTTAATACATGCAAAGGTCTGGAATTGGAAAGCCTGACGCTCCAGTTTGTAATAGGAATTTTCTTTGTTTTTGCTCTCTTGGAGAAAGGATTTGGAACCTCCAGCGTCTCTGTTGTTTGTTTTGTATGCTTTATCTTTTAACTTATTATCAAGCAGTTTGTTTGGCATTTTTGCTCAAGCACCATTTCCTGCTGATTGGGGTGAATTAGGGACAGCCCGAGCCTTGGGCGCCAGACCCAAAGGCCCCTGATTTTGTCCCCCTATAATTGCCCCTCTACCACCTCCCTCACACATGGCAGGAAATAAAAGCCCTGTTACTAGGGTCTGCTGACAACATGGCTGGGCCAGCCCCAGCGTTACCCCTGTTAAAATTAATTAGGCCTGGGCCGGCCAGTGGCTCAGTTGGTTAAGAGTTCGCTCAAGAGTGTGAGCTTTGACCAACAGTGGTTCGAGTCCCGGCCCGAGCTGAGCTGCCAACAGGTGGCAGGATGGCTCAGCTAAAAATAAATAAATAAATAAATAAATAAAATAAAATTAATTAGGCCTCTCACTGTCTCTGCCGAATCTGTTTGGAGAACATCCTACACAGTTTTCATTTCTAATACAGGTTTGAGGGACTGTGACCGTCACTGGCCAGTGGTAGCCAGAGTTCCAAAGGAGAATAAGAGAAGATGATAAAAATCATTATCCAACTGCCGTGGCCCCCAGTCCGGCGCACAGGCTCCTTCTGCCACCACTGGTGCCGGTCTGAACTGGGGGCTGCTCTTTCAGCGTGCCAGGTGTTTGTCTTTGAGTTGTCCTTCCCTTTTCTTCCCCTAGGGACCTTCAAGGATGCTTTCAGGGTACGCAAAGGCTTTAAGAGTTGGTCTTGAAGCACTTAGCTCCAGACTCCTCCATTTTGGATGTAGTGAAAACCAGGCAGGGGTGGCAGAGGAGGGTCCTAAGAGCCTTGCCCTCAAAAATCTGTCAATCAGCAAAGGTTTTCTTTTCCAAGGACTTGTGCTCTTTTGCTTTCCATTGCACATGGATTGAGGTTGTAGTTCCAGAATCATTGGGTCAGCAGCTCTGCCACTCATTCTTGGTGTGAACTTTGGGGAAATGATGTAATCATGCTTCAGCCCCTCATCTGTGTGCAATTTTCACATGACTGGGTTCCCCACAAACCTGACCCAGGAGTTTAAACAGCAACATATATTTTTGCTGACAGTTTCTTGGGTGGGGTCAGAAATGTGGGTTATATCACACATGATTCATTAAAGCTTCTTAAAAATTATCTTTTCAGCATTTTTCTTTCCCCAAAGTGTGCCCATTTATAACTCCAGCCTGCTGACCCCTATCTCCTCCTCACTCCCTCCTTCCTCCCCTGCCTACAAGTTCAGAACTGATGGAGAAACACAATATGTTTATTCTTCTAAATGGGAGGGATCAAAATATGTTCTTTCTAAGTAGTTAGCAGAATGTTGCTTAGGTCCAAGCTAGATGGGAGCTTCTTACTCCTTTCCACATGTATCAGTTAGCGATCACTACATAACAAATCACTCCAAACCTAACAGCTAAAACAATAAACATTTATTATTTCACGTAGACTGTTTCTGTTGGTCAAGAATTTAGGAGAGGCTTAGCTAGGAACTCTGGTTCGGGTCTGCCTGGGGCCTGGGGGTCTTCACAGGGCAGCTTGCTCACATACTTGGCAACTTAGTGTTGGATGTGAACAGGAAGCCGCTCAGACCTCTCTACAGGGTTCCTGGCTTCCCCCAGAGTGAGAGCTAGGCAGAAGCTGCAGTGTCTTATAACTTAGCCTTGGAAGTCTCGCGGTATCCTGTTGATGTCACAGGCCAGCCTTCTTCCTTGTAGGAGGGAACAACACAGGGGCCTGTATACCAGGAGGCTGGTTCCTGCACCACCCGCATGGAACACAGCCATGCTGTCCTCAGGACAGGCAGCTGGTAGGAGGGAGAGAAAATGAGTACGGTGCATGCCCTCAGCACTGACAGGAAGAAGCCAGGCACCGCTTGAAGACGGTGAGAAGGGAGCCCATGCAGGTATCAGGGAAAAGCATTCAGGCTGTGGTGACGGACCAGTGTGAAGGCTTCGAGATGGTGGAGTTCCCAAGCTTCTGAGAATCAGCCTGTTGGCTCTTCACATACCTTCTTTTGTGAAATATCTATTCAAATCTTTTGCTCATCTTTTAACTGGGTTGTGTATCTTCTTATTTTTGTGTTTTAAGAGTCCTTTATATGTTCTGGATATAAGCTCATTTCAGGTAGATATAGTTATAGATAATATTTCTCCTAGTCTGGCTTGTCTTTTAATTTTTTAACAATGTCTTTTCATAAGCAGCAGTTTCTCTTCTTGACAATGTCCAATTTATTATTTTTTTTCTTTTATGGGTAGTGCTTTTTGAGTCTCAGTAAATGCTAGATCAGGCCAAAATATCAATAAGAATGGAATATTTTAGCATACAACTTCTGTGGAAAGTAGATGGCATAGTTCACTTCTGCCCTTTCAGCTTTCAGGAGGAATACACACAAACCAATGCAGTAGGATTTTCATGTATTGCTTTATTTTTCACTTGGGAAAATTCTCCACTGAATGGAACTCTTCTGCTCTACTAGCAGCAAGCTGTACAAAAATCCAAGTACAAAATAAGACAGATAACCCGATTTGTCAGAAAAATGGCTCCATTCCTTCACATTACTCTCCTTGCCAGTATGGCTTTGGGCTCCCTGAGTCTACACAAACAGCCCAGCCACGGTCAGCGGGGACCCCCAGCCCAGGAATACCCACAGACAACTATGTCTTTCTCCCATTCAGCCTCTCCGCAGCACTTTATGCTAGCCCAGGGGCCGGCGAAATGCAGCTCACGAGCCACATGCGGCTCTTTGGGCACATTCTGTCTCAAAAGTTTGCCAACCCCTGGAACAGCCAATCCTGTCCCTCACAACAATTTAAAAATTATTCAAGAGCCATAAACATATTTTTAAATAATCACCATTATGTGAATAATATCCTTTAAAAATTATATAAATAAAACTATGATAGTTTTATTTTCATTTTCTATTTTACTTCAGAGCCTGTGGCTCGTGAGCTGCAGATTGCTGACTGTGGCGGCTCTTCCACCTCAAAAGTTTGCCGACCCCTGTGCTAGACCGTTCCTTCCTGAGAACACACACTTCCCTTGGCTCTGGGACACCAAGTGCCCCTTTTCCTCCACTACTTCTGTAGGTGCTCCTCCTGGTCTCCTTTCAACTCAGCTTCCCCATTTGGCGAGGCCCGCTCGTCTGCGGTGGCCACCTGACTCATCAGCCAGGCACCTAGAGGGTTAACCTGAGTGGGCTGGATGAGGAGATGAGAAAAGAAAGACACAGAGACGAAAGTTGGCCCAGGAGGTCCACTGCCCGCTGATGGTGGAGAGTGGCCCCGTTTATTGCTTGCACACAGTTTTTATAGCAGAAGTAGATTTCTTTAGGTAAGAGGTTTTGGGAGCTTGAGGGAGTGGGGAAGCAAATGTTCCCGAAGCAAGACAAAGTAGAGCAAGTAGAAACTGCTAACAGGCTGGCAGTTCACTCTGTAACTTTTAAGATTGTCTATGACGTAGGCTTGTTCTTTCTTCAGAGGCGCAGTGAAGAATGAGATCTATCCAGCAACCTTCCCATACTACTCACCCAGGCCTGAGAACCTGTCAGCTTGCCAGCTGCCAGGCTTAACCCTTACTGCAGACCTCTGGCTCTCCACACCCACTAGGCACTACGTTGGGTGTGGTCCCAGGCCATCCTCTCTTCTCACTCCAGTCTCCCATGGACAAATCTCTGTCAAGCTCATGGCTTCAGCTGCCACTTATAAGCCTGGCAACTCCTAAATTTAGATCTCCAGCCTGAAATGAACCTCCAGACCTATGTTTTCAACTGTCTCCTTGGTCTTTTCACTTGGTTGTCCCAATGGCACCTCAAACTCAACTTGTCCAAGCTTGAACTCATGATCTACATCCCTCCCAGCTGTGAACCCTGGCTGCCTCAAACTTAGTCTTTTTCCTAAATTTCTTCCCTCACTCAAAGGCACTGCCATCCACATACCTCCACAAGACAGAAACCTAAGTTCCATCTCTGACACTTCCCTCTTTCCCTGCATTCATTCCATCACTGTCCTATTGGTTTTTCCTTCTAGGTGCTTTCTGCCTAATGTTCCCTATCTCCACTGCCATGGCCCTAGGTCAGGGTAACATCATCTCTTGCCTGGATAAGGTGTGTCCCCATTTCTATCATCGCACAGTTTTGAGCTTCTCTCCACATATATATCTTTCAAACTCACGTCTGACTACGTAGCTGCCCAATGCATTGCTAGTGCCCTTAAGTTAAAGGCCGAAACCTTAATGTTACACAGGAGTATCATGTTGTAAGGATGCTCAAGGAGCCTTGTAGAAAGTTTTACTTGGTTTATCTGCCCAGCCTCACTCTGTACTATGTTGTCCTTACTCTTACTCTCCAGCCATTTTGGTCTTACATGTTCTCAAAAAACACAATAGCACCAAACTCCCTTCCACACAAGGCCTTTTCACAAGCTGATCTTTCTGCGTAGAACATGTTCTCCCTGACTTCCTTCATTCATACCTCTGTGTGTCACCTCCTCAGGGATGCCTCCTCTAGCCTCATGACAGGCCAAGGCTCCATGTAGACACAGTGCCTGGAACCCCATCTGGAGGCACATATCACAGTTACACTCTTACCTATATGAGGCAATCTTACCTTTACTAGATTTATACCTGTTTTCCCTGCTGATCTGAAACTCCATGAGGAAGAGACCCGTGTATCCCCACTAATGCTTGAGATATGGTAGCAAAATATTTGCTGATAAAGGAAGGGAAGAGGAGAAGGAGAGAGAAGAGGAGAAGGAGGCAGAAAATGCTAATGTGCTGAACCCCGATTTAGGACATATACAATAAATCATGTCACTTACCAGTCCACTGTCTTTCTCTCTAATGTGTAGCAAATCTCTATAAAATAAAGCTAGCAGGTTCTCCATTTCATGCTTACATAACTGAACGAACTTTTTTATAGGTTTATTCTGAAATTACACATTCATTCAGACTACAGTGGTTTTTTTCTAAAGTATATTTTATCTCAAACCATTTATGTCTACAGACAGCTTCAATAGGCTTTCTTGTTTTCAAAAATTCAGATTCAGGTATGATGAAACAAAGATTCCAGTTTTCACCAATAACCATGAACTTTAGAAGTTCACAAAGCTTGAGCACCATCAGTATAACAAAGAAACTTTAAATTTCCTATCTTTATGTCAAGAAATGGGAGCAACAGAAAAACATTGACAGAGAATAATACCTTCATTTGTAGTTCATTATTTTGTACCAAGATGACTCCCACCTGGCAGGTGGTTATTTTAAGTACGCCTATTAGTAGTTGAAGCTCTAGTCTTAATTTCCTGAATGTGGAGAAGATTTTTCCTCCCCTGACAGCAAAAACATGGTGTGTTTTCTAATATCAGTTCTTCAGTTTTCCAAAGAGCAAAGGGGAGTCCCATAATTTAGTTCTATTCTGACACAAACTACCAGCACTTAGCTTCAGACCTCAAAGGTTAAGAGTCCCAAAAGACGTCCTCACATCAGACACCAGTCTCAAGTACCAGGTGCCTAGGTTACACCCAGTTCTGTCCAACTTGGCTGCAAAGTCAAGGATTCCCACAATCCTCTCCTTAAGTTCTACAATTTGCTAGAATGGCTCGCAGAACTCAAGAAAGCACTTTACTTACTAGATTACCAGTTTATTATAAAGGATACAACTCAGGAACAGCCAAAAGGAAGAGACGCGTAGGGCAAGATGTAAGGTGGGGTGGAGGGCATGGCACCTTCATGCCCTCTCTGGGCACACCCAGGTGTTCACCCAATACCTCCATGTGTTCACCAACCTGGAAGCTCTCCAAACCCCACCCCTACTGCCCCCACTCCCACCTTGACCTCCAGGGAGGGGAGAGCGGCTATAGGTTGAGTTCAATTGCCAATGGCCAATGACTGAATAAATCATATCTATGTAATAACATTTTCATAAAAACCCCCATCCCTGAGCTACCTAGGGGCCCTCCAAGAGTCTCCTCCTCAGCATATACACAGCAATGACTGAGAGGGTTCCTTATGAGTAACAAAGACACCCCAAGCATCGTAGAAGCTCTGTGCCAGAAACCAGGGACAAAGGCCAAATATAAATTTCCCATTATACCGCACATGTAGTCAGAATATTTTTCTTGACAGGGCAGTTAAAAATAATAATTCATTCTTTTTTGAAAAGAAAAGTCAATAAAACCAAGATGTATTTATATTACCATAGTAACTGCAAGAGGATTATTGGATGAAAATACCGATGTTGCTAAGGTTTTCGTTCAACAACAACTCATCCTATAATATCTTTCAAAATAATTTATTTCTCAGTCTTAAAAGCAAAATAGAATCTCCACATCCTATGGATCAACAATCACCAGCCTTATCAGACAGTGCTTTACACCTAACGCCTCTCCTATGTAACACAATCTCTGAAATGCATAGACAATTGTCCTGGTTCCACTAGGTCAAGCTTCTGGCAGCCTGAGACCCACAGTGAGCTAGCTGCCTTACATTTACCCCACTGGTGTGATATATGTTATGGGTTCAATTGTGGCCCCCAAAAGATGTTAAAGTCCTAATTCCAGTACCTGTGAATGTGACCTTATTTGGAAATGGAGCATTTACAGACGATTAAGTTAAGAAGAGGTCATCAGGGTGGACCTTAATGCAGTATGACTGTGTCCTGAGGGAACAAGGAAATTTGGACATGGGGACAGATATGCAGAGAGGGACGACACACACACAGAGGGAAGACTGGAATTATGGTGCCACAAGCCAAGGAACTACCAGCTAGAGAGAGGCTCAGGACAGATCCTTCTCTGGCACCTTCAGAGGGAGATGCCATGGCCAACACCTTGATATATGACTCCCAGTCACCAGAATTGGAAGGCAAGACATTCTTGTTTAAGCTGCCCAGTCTGTGGTGCTTTGTTACAGAAGCCCCAGGACACCAATACAGCGTAATAAGTGGACACAGAGCAGAAGTAGTCCTTTCAAAATACAGTTTAGTATACAATTGTTAAGCATAATACAAGATTGCCTAGTATAAAGCTATTTAAAATAGATGAAGTCCACACAGCATGTCCCCTTGTGTTGGAGGGAGAAGGCCACTGTGCCTTTGCCTGTTCGAGACAGTGAGTGCAGGTCTGTGATCACTCATCCTGTGGAGTCTTGTACTTTCCAGGGTACTCATCAGAGCACTATCCAGACCTTCCAGGAAAGACCTGGTCTTCCACCTTTAGGCACGTAGAGTGACAGCATGCAGCCCTGAGGAAGGAGCGCTGTGTTCACACTTAACAAATCCTGATAAACTCGGCTAGGCGTGATGGGTGCTTGTGCAGCAACGCGACCCTTCTCATAACGTGTCACGGGTCTTACATAGATGAATTTGAGGCCACCTTGATACTTTTGGGCTGAGATGAGCTGGCCTGCCCTGGGACCAAATATGAGTTGATGGGGTGCTGTGCTCAGAACAGGACCTTAGGGTCATAATTCCCATCACCATTCAGAAGGCCAGTCACAAGATAAGGTACACGATGTCCAATCTCTCATCACACCAAGATGAGACTGTTTGGGTTGCATGAAGTCATTCTCTTTTTAAATTATTATTTGGAAGGGTATCAGTGATGTCCACCTGATGTATGACAAGGGAGCTGTTGTGAATGTAAAAATGGCCTCGCCAGGGACGGTAGATAAATACCTTGCAGCTGTCTGTCAGCTGCAGAAAATTGCATGCCAATTCTAGCAATGCCTGGAAACTTTGGGAGGTGGAGGTGTGGAGCAGCCCCAGGAGGGCGACTGGAAAGGAAGCCCAGTGGCAACCCAGCACCCAATCCTGCTGGTCTCACCCCCATTGAGTGATTAACAGGAAGGTCAACACAAATGGCCAGTAAATAAAGAATAACAAACACTTAATTTGACTAGTAAGCAGAGAAATGCAACATGAAATGAAACCCCAGTTTTGATGTGGCAAGCACCTTTAGCAGAAGTGGATAGAGATATGAAATGGTGTGCAGCCATTCTGGAGTGTAACTCAGCAAGACTTTTTGATATGTGATGTGTGTGCCCTGTGACCTAGTCATTCAATTGTCTATAAACAGAGAGGTAAGGAGGAAAGTTGCACTTTTTATTGCCAAGTGTCTGTCACTTATCTATTGCCACATGGTAAATCCAACACTTAGTAGATTAAAATAATTCATGATTACCCCCCAAGATTCTGTGCATTCATGAGGCTCAGCTGAAGGTTCTTCCCCTGGGTTATAGAACTCTGCAGGCTCAACTGGGTGAAAACATCCAAAATGGCTTCTTCGCTCACATACCTGGCACCTTGATGTTCATCCATGCAGCCCCCATCTCCAAGGGAAGTGTGGGCATGTCCTTCTCTAAGGCCTTGTGTGTGGCCTCTCTTCAGAAGGGCATTGGACTTCTTACATGGTAAATGGGTCCCAAGACCACAGAAGTAGAAATGCCAGTACTCCTTAAGGCCTTGGCCTGGATCTATTACAGCCCCAGTTCCCTTGCATTCTACTGGTTACAGGGAGTCACATGTCAGCCCAGGCTCGGTGTGGGAGGGGATTACATCAGGACATGACAGCCTGGAGGTCTACTTTATTGGGAGCTAACTTTGCAGACTAAGTACAACTATTATACATACTGTATTATTTTTTCATAGCAAAAAAAAATAGAAATCACCTGAATATCTATCAGTTTGGGAATATATACATGACATGACACTGTACCACAGTATAACAGGGTCTACATGTAATAGATCTATATATACTGACAGATAGACCTCTAAGTGATGTTGTTGAGTGAGAAAAGCAAGTCAAAGAGCAATAAAAGCAGAATAGGATTTTTGCAAAATAATAAAAAAAACAAATCCCATACTCAATCTTTACTATATAACTGCATAGAATAAGGGCTTGAAGGATACAATTTAAACTGCTAGTAATGCCTGTCTAGGAGGAAGAAGAAATGAGATTGGGGTAAAAGTCAAGGGCAAGTCATATCCATGATCCAAGTGTTTCCTTATTTTTCTCACAGTGATGATGTCTACCCTCAGTTCACAGAAAAGTGCAAGTACAATATTGAGCACAGGTAGGGTTTGTGGGATGTTAAGATCTGTCTTTTCTACATTCTTCAGTGTGCCTTACAACAGAGAATGACGTCTCACCAAAGATTTTGTCTTTTCCCCTTTGAGCACAGGAAATGAACATCTTTGTTCCTCCACCTTAGAACCAGGAATTTCTGAAAATAAACCACATAAATGGACTCTGCCTTAACTGATGAAACTAACATGAGGTAAAATTGAGCTGTGAGATTCAAACTTCTATCAACCATTCTCCATGTGATAGAAACTGTAAATTGCACCAGTTCAGATCTTGTGCACACAGTGGCAGGAGACAAACTGACACACTGCAGTCTGTGTGGAAGATGAGGCTAGCACTGGGACTTAAGCTCCCCACCACAGACACAACCTACTGTGCTGAGCTCAGTGGCAGAGCGCTTAACAGCAATGTCCTCTAGATTTGTCTGGCTCCAAATCTGACTCTCCTATTCATAGGCCCTTGGGTTTTGGTCAGTATTAGTTGAGTTCATGGCACATAGTAACTCTTAGGAAAAAATAATTATCATCTGTCTTTGGGTTCAAGCTTCTTAAGCTATTATTTAAACTGGTATTACTCAAAGCAGTTGGTCGAAGAAGAGATCTTTACATAGGGATAAAGAAAGAGTTAAATCAGTACTACTCAAAAAGGAGCTGATCTGCGAACACTTACTTATTCAGGTCTATGACAAGATAAGGAGCTTGTGCTAGAATGTAAATCAACACAAAGCTTCCTTCACCAAGAAAGCCTCATAAAAAATAATCTATTAGCTGAACTGAACTGTGGGCTTAGTGGCATAGTTTATTTACATCCTGGTTAGTTCTTAACCTTGTAACACACTGGTACACAGACCAAAATGAGTAGCACTGAGTTAAATCTTCTTTATTCTTACTTATTTTTTGCCTGCTTGATTTATCAGTATCTGAAAGAGGTTTATTTAAAAACTCCCACTGTGATGTATTTTCCCTTTGTTCCTTAGCAACAATACCCTAATTTTCTTTGGAGTAGTGATGCACTCAGCTGATAATTTATAATTGCTGGTTTCCCCTCTATTTAGGAGAAGCCATGTGTGTAACTTCTGATGTAGATATCACTGATTCTTGGCATCTCCCTTTCTTCTTCCTATCTGGAATGCAGAAGTGAGGCTGGAAGTAAAGCATTCATTTTAGGATCATGAGGCAGACATGAGAATGACAGAACACAGAGAAAGAAGGAAGCTGGGAGATTGCTGACAGCATGAGCCCTTGAAGCAGTTCTGGTTAGCCTGGTAATGAGCTACTTATATTGCTAAAATAAACTTTTTGTTTAGATCACTTTTGTTGGGTTTTGTTGCTCACAGCCACACATAAAATCCTAATTGATACAGTATAAAATGACCCATTTTACCCACTTACATGGTATTGTCTGGTATTTCATTTCCAGCTTTTGTGAAATAAATATTTTGTCTTCTTTTTATTATTTTTATAATCAATACTTGACATTTTAAAAAAACATTTTTTATTGGGGAATCAGGGAAGGGGAACGGACAAGTTGCTGTCCTTTTGTTCTTCAGTCTAGTTGTGGAGGACGTCGCTTCACTGGCCCATGTTGGTATTATCATTGCGCTCTTCCCTGGTGAGGCAGATAGGTCGCCGGCCACTGGACAGCCGCTCATGGCGGCTCTTGGCAGCTCACGCCGGCTGCCAGCCACTCACGGTAGCTTTACGGCAGCCCACGGCAGCATACGCCGTCACCCGTGACTCACGGCAGCCCAGCTCCAGGTCGAGCTGTTGTTCACCATCTTAGCTGTAGAGGGCGCAGCGTCACTGGCCCTAATGTGGGATCCAAACCAGGGCCCTGCTGCTCAGAGCTGGCATCCCAAGCCAGCTCTTAACCAACATGCCACACGGCTGGCCCCAGTACTTGACATTTTTGAATTTTATTTTTTAAACCATCACACAGCAAAATTGACTTATTTTGGGGGGGTATGTTCTATAAATTTTAAGACTTGCATAGGGCCGGCTGAGTGGCTCAGTTGGTTAAGCTGAGCAACAGGGTTGCCAGTTCGATTCCTGGCCCGAGCTGAGCTTCCCCTGAGCTGCCAACAGGTGGCAGGATGGCTCAGCTAAAAAAAAAAAAAAAGATTTGCATAGATTCCTGTAATCACCATTTCTGTCAGGATATAGAATGATTTCATCACCCCCAAAAGCTCCCTTGTGTTGCTCCTTTATAATCAGACACTCCCCCTGCCCTTGATCCCTGGAAACCGATGATCTGTTCCCATTACTATAGTTAGCTTTTTCATCAATTTAACTCTCTTGAACACATTTTTTTCCCCTGAAATGAATATCTTCTTATTGGTATTCTGTAATTGGTAAGGTTTTGTTCTCATATTTTTCTTTATTTCTTTAGACGATTTCCTTTTGTTCTCTGGACATATTTTAAAAAGCTAATTTAAAGTCTTTGTCTATGAGAGAACAATCCAAATGGCAGAGTAGATACATGCTCTGCTTGCCTCTCCTCATGAACACATCAAAATTACAACTAAATTATAAAAAATCAACATGGAGAACCATCTGAAGTCTAGCTGAATGGAAGTTTCGTAAGTAAGGATATAAAGAAGATGTATTGAGAATGGTAGGAGGGGCAGAGATGTGAAACAGGCCAGCCCAAACCTCTGTGTGGCAGATGAAAATTGGGAGGGATGTCTCAGCCATGGAAGCTCCCCATGGAGGAGTGAGGGACCCCAGCTTCACACCAGGCTCCCCATCAAGGAGCACTGGTGCTGGAGAAGGAGCTCCCTCAATATCTGGCTGTGAAAAAAGTGGGGATTCTGACCATCCAGGTGGATTGAAAGGCTACCAAAAACCCAGACACCCTTCTAAAGGGCTTGTGTACAGATTCGTTCACAGGCACTCACCCTGTACTCTGGTGAAGGGACAGTGACTCAAGAAGCATCAGAGGCATACAGGGGCACACTGATATGTGTGGTTTGGGGGAGTGCCCTGAAGGACAGTCGGCAATTTCCCTGTTTGGTTCCTCCTCCTGTGCAGTTGGCAAGCTGGAACCATCTTTCTTGTGTTGAGTCCTCCCCCTATGCTTACTGCCAAATCTGAATCTAATTGGCCTAATGAACTCCAAGGCTTTGCCCTGCTGACTCACTGAGACCCCACTCCACCCCATCCAATTCCATAGTGCAGGAGGCTTTATCGGCAGCTAAACCTTACTGAACCTGGCAACTGGCAGCAGTTGGCAGTAGGCCTCGACATATCATGTTTTTTGCCGAGCTACCCCAGCACCCATACTAGTGGCAGCCATCCTCACTTCTTAGTGTGGCCTCTCCCACATGTCTCTAAGTCCAGCACAGATAGCAACCAACTGTGGATCATTTTGTATCTTCCACCAGGTAATTCCTGACTGGTCACAGGTAGTGGCTGACCTGGGCCTGCACCAGAGCCCTTCACAGGAGGCCCAAGAGCCAACATACTTGGAGGTTGGCTTGACATCATGGCAGAGCACTGCCAAGTTAGCCCCAACAAGCAGAACACCCAAAGGGTTGTCTTAACAGGCACCCGAGACCACAGGGGGGAATCCTGCTCCGTGTGGTAAGCTCCTCAGTACAGTAGCCTGTAAACAAATCCCATAGCCAGTCAGCTGGAGGATCAATTCCACCCACTGACATGCCAATAGCAATCATGGCTCAAATATGGTAGGAGGGCACACACAACCCACACAAGGGACACTCCTGGAGCACCCAGCTCAGATGACCAGGGAGATTGTGCCAGGGCACCTACTACAAAAGGACACCTGGAAAGAGATGTAGCAGATCTAACTAACACATAGAAACAGAGAGGCAGCCAAAATGAAGAAACAAAGAAATACACCCCAAATGAAAGAACAAAAAACCTCCAGAAAAAGAACTAAATGAAACAGAGGCAAACAACTAATCAGAGACAGAGTTAAAACACTGGTTATAAGGATGCTCAAGAAACTTAGTGAGAACTTCAACAAAGAGATAACAAGTATAAAAAAAGACATAGAAACCAAGAAAAATAACCAGTCAGAAGCGAAGAATACAATAACTGAAATGAAGAATGCAGTAGAAGAATTATCAGCACACTAGATGAAACAGATCTAATCAGAAATTTGGAAGACAAGGTAGCAGAAAACACCCAATAGGAACAGCAAAAAGAAAAAAGAATTTTAAAAAATGAGGATAGTTTAAGAGACCTAGGGGACAACACAAAGCATAACAACATTCTCATCATAGGGTTACCAGAAGGAAAAGAGAAAGAAAGGGACTGAGAACCTATTTGAAGAAACAAAGACTGAAATCTTTCCTAATCTGGCAAAGGAAATAGATATACAAGTCCAGGAAGTGCAGATCTATACAAAGGTTCTGGTCAAAATGGCACAGTAGGTAAATGCTGTGCTCACCTTCTCTCACAACCACATCAGAATTATAACTAAACTACAAAACAACTATCATTTAGAATCACCTAAAGCCTTGCAGAACCGAAGCCCTACAACTAAGGACATGCAGAACAAACCACCTCGAATCTGGTAGGAGGAAAAGAGATGTGGAACGAGCAGGCCCCACACCCATATGTGGCCATTAAAATAGGGAGGGATATCTCAGCTATCCCTCACTCCCAGGGGAGTGAGGGGTCCCAGCACCTCCCCAACCCAGGGCTCCAGTGCCAGAGAGAGAAGTCCCCATAATTTCTGGTAGTGAAAACCAGCAAAGGTTGTGACTGTGTGAGGTGCATGGTGGCTGGAGTACCAGACACTTCTTTTCAAGGGACTATTCATGGACTTACTCACTGACACAATCACTGGCTCTGAGCTCCAGCACTGGGGCAGCAGCTAGAGAGGTGACAGGGACATATGGAGGGGAACTGAATTGTCTGGCTTGGTACAGGGGCCGGAGGGGCAGCTTTCTCCTGGACGTAAAAACTGGCAGAAGCCATTGTTTCTATATTGAGTCTGCCCCTTTCTCAACAGGCAGACAAAGGTGGCTGCCATATCTGAGTCTTTATCAAGCTGGCTAATGCCGTACATTCTTCATGCCATGTTCCCCTAAATTTTGGACACACCCAAGACTTTTCCAGTGGATTTTTCATACAAACTGCCTGCCTTGGCTCAAACTGAAGACTTTCCTAGGGTTTCTCAAAGGTTCTTGGAACCCAGACAAGCAGCATCTGGCTTGAGCATGTCCTGTACCTCTGGCTGATCAGCCCCAAGCCTAGCACTAGTGCCAGCTGGCCTTGATGCACAGCTTGGCATCTCAAGGCATATTCAAGCACAGCACAGGTGGCAGCCATCTGTGGATTTCTTTGTGGCTCCTGCTGGGTGGCCCTGGGTGAGGCACAGGCTGTGGCTGAAATTGACCTGCAGCAGATCCCCTCCAAGGTGGTCCTGGGGCTTTGAAACAAGCTGGAGCATCACCCAGCCACCTTCAAGAACAACACACCCAAAGGATGGATTGGGCAGGCACCGCAGCCCTGCAGAGGCAGACCCTGCTCTGTGTGGTCAGCTCCTGTACCACAAGTCCTCCATTGTAGTCACAGCCAGTCCTCACAACCAATGAGCCCAGGGGCCAACCTCTTCCATTGATGTGCGGACAGCAACCAAGGTTCAACTACAAGAGTAGGGCACACAAAGTGCACACAAGGGACATACCTGGAGCACATAGCTCAAGTGACCAGTAAGACTGTGCCATTGAACCCCACAGCACACCCACTACATAAGGCCACTCAACTAAGACTGGGAGACATAGAAGACCTACTTAATACATAGAAACAAACACAGGGAGGCAGCCAAAAATGGGAGACAATGAAATATGTTCCAAATAAAAGAACAGAACAAAGCTGCAGAAAAAGAATTAACCAAAATGGAGATAAGCAATCTATCAGATGTAGAGTTCCAAACACTGGTTATAAGGATGCTCAGTGATCACAGGGAGAATTTCAACAGAGAGACAAGAAACATAAAAATGGACATAGGAAACATAAAAAAGAACCAGTCTGAAATAATGAATATAATAATGAAAATGAAGACTATATTACAGGGAATCAACAGTAGATTAGATGAAGCAGAGGATGGAACCAGTGACATAGATGATACGGAGCAGAAAACACCCAATCAGAAACACAAAAGGAAAAAAGAATACAAAAAATTGAGGACAGTTTAAGAGGCCTCTGGGACAATATCAACCACAGCAACATTCGCTTCATAGGGGTCAGAAGGAGAAGAAAGAGAACAAGAAATTGAAAGTCTATTTGAAAAAATAATGACAGAAAACTTCCCTAACCTGGTGAAGGAAATAGATATACAAGCCCAGGAATTGCTGAGAGTCCCAAACAAAATGACCCCAAAGAGGCCAACACCAAAACACATCATAATTAAAATGCCAAAGATTAAAGACAAAGACAGAATCTTAAAAGCAGCAAGAGAAAAGCAGTTAGTTACCTAAAAGAAAGCCCCCATAAGACTGTCAGCTGATTTCTCAACAGAAGCTTTGCAAGCCAGAAGGGATTGGCAGGAAGCATTCAAAGTGATGAAAAGCAAGGACCTACAACCAAGATTACTCTACCCAGCAAAGCTATCATTTAGAATCAAAGGACAGATAAAGAGCTTCCTAGGGCTAGCCAAGTGGCTCAGTTGGCTAAGAACACGAGCTCTGAGCAAGAGCGTTCTCAGTTCGATTCCCACATGGGCCAGTGAGCTGCACCCGAGCTGAGCTGCCCAGAGGTGGCAGGATGGCTCAGCTGGTGAGAGCATGTGCTCCTAACAACAAGGTTGCTGGTTCAACTCCCTCATGGGACGGTGGGCTATGCCCATCCACAACTAAGATTGAACATGGTACCTTGAGCTTAGCAGTCGCAAACTGCTGGGCAGCTGGATGGTGACTGGACTTGGAGCTGAGCTAGCTGCACCCTCCACAACTAAGATTGAAGGACAACAACTTGGGTGTTCCTCTTCCCCAATAAAATCATTAAAAAAAAAGAACTTCCCAGACAAGAAAAAGCTAAAATGGTTCATCACCAAACCAGTATTACAAGGGATCTTAGAGGCACTTCTTTAAGATGATATATATATGAATAAGATCATGGCAATAGCTACATATCTATCAATAATTACTTTCAATATAAATGGATTAAATGCTCCAATCAAAAGATAGGGGGGCAAAATAAGAAAACAAGACCCTACATATGCTGCCTACAAGAGACATACTTCAGATCAAAAGACACACACAGACTGAAAGTAAAAGCATGGAAAAAGATATTTCTTGAAAATGGAAACAAAAAGTTGTGGTTGCAATACTTGTATCAGACAAAATAAACTTTAAAACAAAGACTATACAAGTGACAAAGAAGGACCTACTAATCCCACTTCTGGGTAATTGAAAAAACCCAAAGTGCTACTTCAAGGGGACATGCTCTTCCATATTTTCATTGCAACATTATTTACGATAGCCAAGACATGAAGCAACCTGGGTGTCACAGAATGGATGAACAGATAAAGAAGAGGTGGTACATACATACAATGGAATATTACTTAGCTGTAAAAAAAAAAAAAAGGAAATCTTGCTATCTGTGACAACATGGATGGACCTAGAGGGTGCTGTGCTGAGTGTAATAAGTCAGACAGTGAAAGACAAGTGTCATATGATTTCACTTATAAGTGGAATCTAAATAACAAAATAAACAAACAAATGAAACAGAAGCAAACTCATAGATATAAAGAACATTTTGATGGTTGCCAGATGGGGGGGAGGTTGAGGAGGAGTGAAAAGGGGAAGGAATTAAGAAGTACAAATTGGTTGTTACACAGTAGTCATGGGGATGTAGGGTATAGCATAAGGAATATAGTCAATAATATGGTAATAACTAGGTATGGTGTCAGATGGGTACTAGATCTTTTGGGGTGATAGATGGAAGGGAATTTGAAAGGAGGGTGAGTGGATTAAGAAATACAAATTAGTAGTTACAAAATAGTCATGGGGATGTAAAGTACAGCATAGGGCATATAGTTATAATATGGTAATAACTATGTATAATGCCAGGTGGGTACTAGACTAGTCAGAGGAATCACTTCTTAAAATACATAAATGTGTAACCATATGCTGTACACCTGAAATTAACACAAAATAATATCAAATGTTAACTGTTCTTGAAAACCTTTTAAAGGAGGGGAAAAGTGAAGGGAAATAAGAGGTTTGAATTTGCATGCCTCATAATTTTTGTTGAAAACTGGACATTTTTTTTATTTTTTTAAGATTTTTATTGGGGAATTGGGGGTATGGGAACAGCGCTGGGGAATTGGGGAAGGGGAACAGACAAGTTGCTGTC
>NW_017731882.1:247979-257353 GCF_001890085.2 Hipposideros armiger | reverse complement strand
ACTGGCCCTCATATGTGGGATCCGAACCGGGGCCCTCTGGCGTCCCAAGCCAGTTCTTAACCATTGCGCCACTCGGCCGGCCCTCCCAATCTTTGATAAAGGCTCTGTATACATTCTGGGGTGTGCCTTCAACACTCAGCCAGACAGTTGGCAACTCTGCCTTAACCTTCACTTCCTACTGACACAAGAGTCTAGAAGCCAGACAGGTGAGAGCTGAGGTCATTCCTGAGTGTACACGCAGCCCTATGTATGTTCATAGCCTTCTCAATTCCCTGAAGTATGTTGGAACTTTTCAAAGCCCCTATGAATATCTCATTTTCCAGTTTTTCCTTTTAAGCTTTTTTTGTTAGCCTATAGTTTGCCCCAACTTTGTGCAGTTGTGAAATTAGACAATTGTCTCTAAATGTTTTCAACAAACTCCTCTTGGCAATGGGTTTTTTCACTGGGTGATCTCTGAATCAGGTCAAACAAAGACAGTTTTTAACTGGGGTCTTCCAGGGAACCCACACACACATCAAATAATGGTAATTCTCTGAGAGTGAGGCTCTGAGGAATTTCCACCTCCATTCTGCCCTCTCTGGTGGCTGGTTTTTAAGGCTTCTGCAAAGCTTGAGAAACGATATGGGAATAGGGCAAATTAAAGCTTCACAAGGCTTTCTGTTCTTATGGAGGCTTGGCTGTTTTTTCTTGTATAAATACTCCCTGGATTGCTACAACTCTTTGGTTAATTTTCAAGATTCTTAGAAAGTTGATTCTGACAATTTTTCCAGTTTTCTCATAGCTTTGATGGAACAGAGAATTTTCAGAAGTCCTTATTCCACCATTTTCACTGGCTTTGGACTCATTTCTACCAGGATTTTACCCTTATCTCTCTACAAAAGTTGCTTTTTGCTGGTGGTCTTCAGTGATTTCCATGGCTCTAGTCCCAAGGGTCAGTTACAAGTCCTAATCTTATTGACTTACTAGGAGTATTTGACCCTCACCTTTTTTTAAAATTAAATTTATTGGGGTGACAATGATTAGTAAAATTACATAGGTTTCAAGTTTACAATTCTATAATACATTATCTACATATCACATTGTGTGTTCACCACCCAGAGTCATTTCTCCTTCCATCACCATATATTTGACCCTCACCTTCTTGAAACACTTTCTTTGCTTGGCTTCCTGAACATCTTATTCCCCCTGGTTTTCTTCTGATTATACTGGCTATTCTTTTTCCACCTCTTTTTCTGTTTTCTCTTCCCTCCTATCTTCTAAATGTTGGAATGTGTCATTCTGTTGGGGATGGTATACAGTTTCGTGTCTGTAAATGCCAACTGTAGACTGATGAGCATCTCAAGCTGGATCCCTCCCCTGAACGCTAATGTTATCTATCCAATGACATACTCAACATTTTCACTTCAATTTTTGAAGAGGCATATCCAACTTAAAAATGTCCAAAACACAACTGCTGATCTTTTCTCTCAGTCTGCTCCTCCCACAGTCTTTTCCATCTAGTAAATATTGCTCAGGCCAGAGACTTTGAGGTCATCCTTGATCCTCATTTTCTCCCACATGCAACATCAAATCCATCAGCAAACACGGTGGCTCTATCTTTAGAATACATCTCTAAACTAACCAGTTTTTGTGATGTCTACCATCGTCCAAACTTCCATCATCTCAAAGCTGAATTAGCATAATTGGCACCTATCTGCTCTCCTTCCTTCTATCCTTGCCCTGCTAAGTTTATCCTCAAAATGGCAGCTGGGATGATTTTTTTTTAAACCCAACCCACATATTTTCCTTCTCTTCTAACAACTTTCTCTGCAGTTGTCCTCATCTGTAGGAAAAAGTAAATATCCTTCCAGTGGCCTACAGATTCCATGTGATCTGGCCTTCTGGTCCCCATGTACCTTCTGCTCCTATGACTCTCCCACTTCCTTGGGCCAGTGAAGCAACGTCCTCCACAACAAGGCTGAAGAACAAAACAACAGCAACTTGTCTGTTCCCCTTCCCTCACTTTTTCCCACTCCTTTTTCACTGGCTGCCTTAGTCTTTCTCAACAGGAAGGGCCCAGTGCTCCTGACACCTGGAATGCTTTTCTCTAAGAGGCTCCATGGCATATTACTTTATCTCTTCCAAGTTGTACTCAAATGTCACTCACTGGCACCTTTCCTGACCACCCTGTTCCCAAATCTAAACATTCCTATCTTCCTTGGCTACTCTATTTTTTCTCTTTAGCATGTATCACTAACTATAATACTATACATTTTACTTATTATTATTGAGTGTTTATTCAACTCCCCACATGGGCTGATTCAAATGTTTTTTTGTTTTGTTTTCACATTTCACCTTTTCTCTTCCCTAAGATATGTCCAGGAGCATAAGTATAGCTTACTGCATCATGATGGTGAGGAGGAGAAAGAAAAGTCCTCAGATCTATGCAGAGAGCCCAGCAGCCTCACTGGTGGGATGGCTGGTTCTGTCAGCTCCCTAGTTCCATCTGCCCTTTTGGAGTGATATGTTACCACCTTCCTTTGTAGCCTGTGCCCCCAACCATGGGACTCCCACCTCACGTGGTCTTTTGCTCCTGAACCAGGGCTCTGACATTCCACAGATGTGCTCAGAGCTCCTTCATTAGAGCACACACTAACTTCTATTCTGCTACACAAGAATGTATGACTTATTCATCTTTTAGTGGGTGTAGATTATATGAACAATGTATTATGCCTTAAATTCCATCCCTGCTTCTGTCAGTATTTATTTGAGTATCAGATGCCATATCATAAAAACAATATGAACAGTAACAATTAAAATTTATTGGGACTAACTGAAACAATAAGATTTAGAACTTGTTGAAATAATAAGATGTAAAGTACTTTTCTTTTTAAGGAGAGGAATAAATTTAGTATTCACATGAGATGGTAGCTAAATCTTTTTTTGTAACTCCTGATCTAACCAATGCAGCGAAGTAATACAATAAGATGCATACAGTCCTCAAAATTGATTACACTCTTAAGTTTAACATTTTCTAAATTGCCATATATAGCAATTGGCACTGCCCTGTTGTAAATGGGCTATTGTACAATGAAGTAAGTTTGAATAATACATATACAGCACTCAGAATGGTGCATAGCATACTATAAGCACCATATGTGTAAGTGATTATTCATTATAGAACACAGAGTCATGTGTTTCATTATGTATTTTACTTTTGACATGAAAATAGTTTATACTAGCTCTGTAAATCTATCAACTTTATCCCAGCAGCTAATTTAGAGCTTTTTGAAGCCTAAATGAACACTCACTGTTGGAACCATGAAGAATCAATACTAACGTGCCGGTGAATTGCCTGATTGTGTTGCATATTAGACAGGACCCAGCTCACATTTAACCTTTGAGTATCTGTTGCCATATCATAAAAACAACATGGACAGTAACAACTAAAATTTATTGGGTCTAGTTGAAACAATAAGACTGATAAGCAATAAGCATAGCCTTTCCTAGCTGAGGCTCGTCAAAGCCCAAATTTGAGCTGAGGGTTTTTGTTTGTTTTCTTATTTTGTTTTGTTGAGGTGTTTAGCATGTAGTTTAACAGACTGGGTCAGACAATCTAAGCTCTAAGACCATGTGACTTGGCACAGTTTTTGGGGTTTATAAAGTATGTAGAAGGAAAATGTGTGAAAACAATAGAATTAAGAATAAATAGAATAATAGACTAAAGAAGAAAGGGAAATGGACATACAGTATTATCAGGTTCCCATACTATCTGTGAAGTGGTGTAATATCATTTGTAAGTAAATTATTATGAATTGAAGTTGTATACTACAAGCCAGTGGTTCTCAACCTGTGGGTCACGACCCCTTTGGGGGTCAAATGACCCTTTCACAGGGGTTGCCTAAGATCATTGGAAAACACATATTTTTGATGGTCTTAGGAACCGAGACACCGCTCCTCTATCCGTCTCCAGGCAGGTCCGCCCACATGCAGATAAACCCACATACGAGTACCCAGTGTGATGACATCATCGCGCCAACCCCATCACATACACCCCGTACAAATACAGGTGTATGTGACAGGGTTGGCGCCATAATGTACTTATATGGACCAGTCACACATGTGTAGAGAGCAGCTACTGTGTACAAAGCAGCTGCTATGTTGAAAGCAGCAGTACTGAAGGTAAAACAACACTTCATGAATTATAAATATTTCACAATATATAATTACATATTGTTTTTGTGATTAATCACTAATCCTGGGCCAGCCGAGTGGCGCGATGATTAAGAACTGGCTTGGGACGCCAGAGGGCCCCGGTTCGGATCCCACATATAAGGGCCAGTGACACTGCCCTCCACAGCTAAGATGCTGAACAACAGCTCAACCTGGAGCTGGGCTGCTGTGAGTTGCCGGGGACGCCGTAGGCTGCAGCCCCTGCTGCAGTGGGTTGCCATGGGTTACCGTGTGTAGCCAGCATTCAGCGTGAGCAGCCAGCAGCCGCAGTGAGTGGCTGTCCAGAAGCCGGCAACTGATCTGCCTCGCCCAGGAAGAGCGCAATGGTGGTGCCAACTTGGGCCAGTGAAGCAACGTCCTCCACAACAAGGGTGAAGAACAAAACAACAGCAACTTGTCTGTTACCCTTCCCTCAATTCCCCAATAAAAATCTTAAAAAAAAAAGAAAATACATCCTGCATATCAGATATTTACATTACGATTCATAACAGTAGCAAAATTACAATTATAGAGTAGCAATGAAAATAATTTTATGGTTGGGGGTCACCACAACATGAGGAACTGTATTAAGGGGTCGCGGCATTAGGAAGGTTGAGACCTACTGCTATAAGCCATAAGGCAACCACTAAAATTAGAGTTGTAGTTCATTAGTCAGTGAAAGAAATAAAATAGAATCATCAAAATATTTAATCCAAAAGAAGCCAGAAAAAAAAGAATAAAGAGCAGATGGAACATATAGAAAATAAGAAGCAAAATGATTGACTTAAATGTAATCAATATAATAATCACATTAAGTATAAATGGCTAAACACCACAATTAAAAATCAGAGATCCTTGGATTGTATATAAAAGCAAGACCCAACTATACACTGCTTACAAGAAATGTACTTTAAGACTCCCGATAAGATGGCGGAATAGACAGACGCTGTGCCAACTGCCTCCAAGATGATACCAAAATTACAAAAAATTTATAAAATATTCAACCTCGGAAGTCCCCTAAACACTAGATGAACAGAACCTTTAAAAGAAGAACTTAAAGAGGAGGCCACATCGAGTCTGGTAGGACGGACAGAGACGAGAGAGGGTGAACCCCGTGAGGGACACCTCAGCGGAGGGGAGGCTTCTCTGGTTGGGGGAGAGACCCTCTGACCCCACACTGCACTCACCAGCCCAGAGTTACTTTGCCGGGAAGAGGAGTTGGCAGAAGATAGCTGGCAGAAGAAATTAGTGAGGACTCTCTTTGCTGAACTCGGTGAGGCTGAGGGAAGCTGGAGAACCAGTGTAGCTGGCACACGGACTCGCTTGCTGGTGAGCACTCACCCCGTTCCTGGTGGAGGGAGTAGCTTTGTGAACAGGGCCCAGGAGCCTGTAGGAAAGACTAAACTGAGTGCCTTTGGCGTGAGAGCTGGATTTTTTGGGACCATTGTTCCCTTGGTGTGGAGCTTGCACACGAGTAGTGCACAGGAGGGCGCCATTTTTTTCAGGGCTGGGCCCTCCCACAGAGGCTCAGGTCTGGGACCGCATTTGTCTGGTGGAAATGACGCAGGAGTGTGTGTGTGTGTGTGTGTGTGTGTGTGTGTGTGTGTGTGTGTGCGCGTGCGCGTACGTGCGCATGCTGCCTTGGATCCCCACCATCTGCACAGCTTGTGCTGTGTAACCAGGGAAATGGCTGGCAGGCATGGTCCAGCTCCAACAGGCTGTTCATTGAGACGCGGGAGTGCGGGAGTCCCCTTGGGTCCCCGCTCTCCGCACTGCGTGTGCAGAGTTGCCTGGGTGGTGATTGGCTGTCGGGCTGCTCGGCCTCATCTGCAAGTGGCTGATTGGGACAGGCTGAGACTAGGAGTTTTCCTGGGAGTGTTGGGCTGTGAGCTGTGTGCCTGCGTGATCCAGCCGGGGCTTTCCTGGCAAGTTTGTGTGGCTGGTTGCCAGTGCAAAAGTGCATGCTGCTCTGACCTGGTGGGGGCCACTGACCACATCCTGTGGTGCCTTGGGGGCCTGCCCCATCCACCTAGAGCTGTGTTGCTGGGGGCATCCTGAGCCCTGGTGCCTGGCCCCACCTCTGCAGGCCACAGAGGGTTTTTTGCAGCAACAGACTGCTCTCAATAACCTGTGAGGATTTTTGGTGGTGAGCATGGTTCCAGAGCACACAACAGCTAATTGCGGGAAGTTCACTGCAAGCCTGAGAGGGAGGCTGATGCATGACGCACTGAGCCCTTCCCCCAACAGCTGGTGCTGAGCCATCCAGAGTCTCTCTATTGCTGAGAAAGTGGTCTGCAGATTAAAGTGGGCGGAGGGCCCCCTTTTATTTTTTATTTCTTATTTCTTTTTTTTCTATGTGATCTATCTAATACATTGAAACAATCACAGAGCAACAACCAAAATGAAGACACAAAGAACCATGTCCCATGTAAAAGATCAGAAAAAACCTCTAGAAATGGAACTAAATGAAACAGAGGTATCCAACATTTCAGAGACAGAGTTTAGAACACTGATGATAAGAATGTTTAAGGAAGTTAGTGAGAACATAAAGAAGGATAGAGAAATCATAAAAAACAACCAGTTAGAACTAAAGAATACAATAACTGAAANNAAGAACACACTCGAAGAAATCACCAGTAGATTAGATGAAGCAGAGGATCGGATCAGTGATTTAGAAGACAAAATAGCAGAAATGACCCAGTTGGAACAACAAAAACAAAAAAGAATAAAAAACAATGAAAATAGTTTAAGAGACCTGTGGGACAACATCAAGCGCAACAACATTTGCATCATAGGAATACCAGAAGGAGATGAGAAGAAGCAAGGGATTGAGAATGTATTTGAAGAAATAATGACTGAGAACTTCCCTACCCTGGTGAAGGAAATCGACACACAAGCCCAGGAAGTGCAGAGAGTCCCAAACAAGCTGAACCCAAACAGACACATCATAGTTAAAATGGCAAAGGTTAAAGACAAAGACAGAATCCTAAAAGCAGCAAGAGAAAGACAGAAAGTTACATACAAATGAACTCCTATAAGACTAACAGCTGACTTTTCTACAGAAACTCTGCAGACCAGAAGGGAGTGGCAGGAAATATTAAGGAAGTAACGCAAAATAAAGACCTACAACCAAGATTGCTTTACCCAGCATGGCTATCACTTAAAATTGAAGGAGAGATAAAGAGCGTCTCAGAAAAGAATAAGCTTAAGGAATTCATTACCACCAAGCCAGCATTGCAGGAAATGTTAAAAGGGCTTTTTTAAACAGAAGAAAGGGGAAAACAAGCTAACCCAGGAAGAGCAGAAATACAAATAACAAAATGACAATAAATATGCACCTATCAATTATCACTTTAAATGTGAATGGGCTAAATGCTCCAATCAAAAGACAAAGAGTGGCTGAGTGGATAAGAAAACAGGACCCATGCATATGCTGTTTACAAGAGACTCATCTCAGATCAAAATACACACAGAGACTGAAAGTAAAGGGGTGAAATAAGATATTTTACGCAAATGGAAATGAGAAAAAAACTGGACTAGCAATACTTATTTCAGACAAAATAGACTTTAAGATGAAGACTACAATAAAAGACAAAGAAGGACACTACATAATAATAAAAGGATCGATTCAACAAGAGGACGTAACCCTACTAAACATCTATGCACCCAACATAGGAGCGCCTAAATATATAAAACAGATTTTGACAGAAATAGAAACAGAGATCAACAGTAGCACTATCGTAGTACAGGACTTCAACACCCCATCGTCACCAATGGACTGATCCTCCAGACAGAAAATCAACACGGAAACAGTGGCCTTAAATGACACGTTAGACCAGCTGGATTTAATTGATATTTTTAGAGCATTTCACCCCAGAGCAACAGAGTATACATTCTTCTTAAGTGCACATGGAATATTTTCCAAGATAGATCACATGTTAGGACACAAAACCAGTCTCAATAAATTTAAGAAGATTGAAATCATATCAAGCCACTTCTCTGACCACAATGTTATGAAACTAGAAATCAATTGTAAGAAGAAACCCGGAAAACACACAAATACATGGAGGCTGAATAATATGCTACCAAATAGCGAATGGGTCAAAATTGAGATCAAGGAAGAAATCAAAAGCTATCTCAAGACAAACGACAATAAACACAACAACTCAAAATCTATGGGATGCAGCGAAAGCAGTCCTAAGAGGAAAATGCATCACAATGCAGGCCTATCCAAAGAAACAAGAACAATCTCATATCAACAGACTATCTTTACACCTAAGGGAACTGAAGAAAGAACAGCAAAACAAGCCCACAGGGAGTACAAGGAAGGAAATAATAAAGACCAGAGCAGAAATAAATAAAATAGAGACCAAAAAACAATACAAAAGAACAATGAAACCAAGAGCTGTTTTTTTGTAAAGATAAACAAAATCGACAAACCCTTAGCCAGACTCACCAAGCAAAAGAGAGAGACGACCAAATTAGTAAAACCAATGAAATGAAAGAAGACAAGTAACAACAGATACTGCAGAAATACAGAAAATTGTAAGAAAATTTTACGAGCAACTATATGCCAACAAATTTGACAATCTGGAAGAAATGGATAAATTTCTAGATGCATACAATCTACCAAGCCTGAACCAAGAAGAAACAGAAACTCTGAACGACTGATTACTACCAAAGAAATTGCATCAGGAATCAACAAGCTTGGAACAAATGAAAGTACTGGACCAGATTGCTTCACAGGTACAAAACATTACAAAACATTCAAAAAAGAATTAATACCTATTCTCCTCAAACTATTCCCAAAAATACAAAAGGCGGGAAGGCTCCCAAGCACATTTTATGAGGCCACTATTACTCTGATCCCAAATCAGACAAAGATATTACAAAAAAAGAAAACTACAGGCTGATATCCCTAATGAACATAGATGCAAAAACACTCAACAAAATACTAGCAAATCGAATTCAGCATCACATTAAAAAATCACACCATGATCAAGTGGGAGTCACTCCTGGTATGCAAGGTTGGTTCAATATCTGAAAATCAATTAACGTAATACATCACATTAACAAAATGAAAAACAAAAATCATATGATCATATCAATAGATGCAGAAAAAGCATTTAATGAAATCCAGCAGCCATTTATGATAAAAACTCTTAGCAAAGTGGGAATAGTGG
>NW_017731882.1:238330-246310 GCF_001890085.2 Hipposideros armiger | reverse complement strand
AGAAACCCAAGACGTTAATTAAAAAATATATATGCCTCCCTATGTTTATTGCAGCACTATTCACAATAGCCAAGACTTGGAAACAACCAAAATGCCCATCGGTAGACGACTGGATTAAGAAACTGTGGTACATTTACACAATGGCGTGTTACTCTGCTATAAAAAGAATGAAATCTTACCATTTGCAATGGACCTAGAGACTATTATGTTAAGTGAAATAAGTCAGTCTCAGAGAAAGACAAATACCATATGATCTTACTTATATGTGGAATCTAAAAAACAATGAATGAGCAAAGTAAGCAGAAATAGTCTCAGAGATATAGAGGAACAACTGATGGTTGCTAGTTGGGAGTGGGGTGGGGATGAGGGAAATAGGGAAGGGATTAGACAGCATAAATAGGTAACTACAATATTGCCACAGGTGTATGAAAGACAGTTCGAGAAATATAATAATGTAAATATTTTGTAGGGTGTCAGATGGTCACATGTCTTGGTTGGGAGACCACTTCATGGATGGGGTAGAGGCTTGATCACTGCACTGTACACCTGAAGCTGATGTTATATAATATCGTAGCTCAACTATAAGTGAATATATATATAGTCATGGATGTGGAGTATAGTGTGGGAGTGGAGTCAAAGGAATTGTAATAGATATGTGTGATATGGGGGGAGGGGTTTGTCACTTTGAGGGGTAAAAAGTATAACTATTGCACTGTGTTGTACAGCTGAAACTAATTTTTTAAAATGTTTATTTCACAATAAACAAATAAATAACAAAAAAAGAAATGTACTTAAGTAAAAAGACACAAATTGGTAAAAAGCACAATTATAGAGAAAGTTATACCATGCTAATATTAATAAAAAGAAGTTGGAGTGACTATATTAATATCTGAAAAGTAAACTACAGAGCAAAGAGTATTACCAAGGATAAAGAAAATCATTTCATTATAAAAAGGGGTCAATTTATCAAGTGGATGTGACACTGCTAACATTTCTAAATGTGTCCACCTAATAGCAGAGCTTCAATAATTGATGTAAAAACTAAATGGAGGAAAAGACAAATCCATAATTATAGTCAGAGGTTTCAATACCCTTCTCTCAATCATCTATAGAATTAGACAGAAAATCAGTAAAGATATTGAAGACTTGAACCGCATTATCATTTAACTTCATCTGATTGATATTTATGGAACACTCCATACAACATGTTTTGCAAGTGCACAGGAAAAGTGTGACGATAGGCTACATTTTGTACCATAAAGCAAGTCTCAATACATTTAAAAGGATTCAAGTTACACAAAGTATACTCTCTGGCTACAATGGCTTAACTTAGAAGTCAATAACAAAAGGTCACTGGAAAATCTCCCAAATATTTTGAAACTGAATAATACATTTCTGAGTGATTCGTGGGATGGAGATGACATAAAAAGAGAAATCAGAAAACACCGTATTTTTAATTGAATGGGAAATGAAAACCTCACATATCAAAATTTGTGGGCATGCTGCTAAAGCAATGCTTAGAAGAAAATCAATAGCATAGGTGCCTATATTAGAAAAGAAGGTCTTAAATCAATGAACTCAGCTGAACTAAAAACGAGAGAGCAAATTAAACCTACAGTAAGCAAAAGGAGGAAAATAATAAAGATCAGAGAGAAATTCATTGAAGTACACAGCAGACAATCAATAAAATAAAAGTTGAGGAAATCAATAAAATTTTTGAATCTCTAACCAGAGTGACACAAATTACTAATATAAAAAATGAGAGAGGTCACATCACTATAGATTATACAAATCATATAGATATTAAAAGAATAATAAAGGAATATCTTGAACAACTTTATGCCAATAATTTCAATAACATAGATATGTCAGGCTAATTCCTTGAAAGACAGAAACTACCAATGTTTACCCTGGAAGAATAACCCTTCAGATAAACTGAATAACCCTATATCTACTAAAGAAATTGAAATTAGAGCTAAAAACTTCCTCCCAGAGAAAAATCCAGATGCAAATGACTTCATGGATAATTCTACAAGTCCTGTAAGAGAGAAATAACATCAATTCTGCACAGTCTTTCATAAAATTGAAAATGTGGAAATATTCTCAGCTCAGCTTATGAGGCCAAAATTACCCTGATACCAAAACAATGCAGACATTACACAAAAACAATACTATAGGCCAATATCTCTCAGGAGCTAGGTGTAAAATATTCTGAGCAACATTTTCTCAAATCAAGTCCTGTAGATATAAAAAGAATAATATATTATGACCAAGCGGAGTTTATCCCAGGAAAGCAAGTTTTGCCACAGAATGTCATTGGCTTTTCTATTCCCATACGATGAAATGGGTAAGAGTATCATGGTCTTTCATCTCATTACACTCTCATCTTTTCCTCAGGGTCTGTTACTTTCTTCTAGTTATGTAACAAACTATCCCAAATCTTAGTGGCTTAAAAACAGCCATTTGATTTTAAATAACAATTTTTAAAAACCTGGTTTTGATCTTCTTCTTCTTCTTCTTCTTCTTCTTCTTCTTCTTCTTCTTCTTTTTCTTCTTCTTCTTCTTCTTCTTCTTCAACAAGTCCCTTTAATGTTTTTTATATTAATAATACTGGTTTGGTGTTAATGAACTTCTTTAGCTTTTTCTTGTTTGGGAAGCTCTTTATCTGTCCTTGGATTCTAAATGATAGCCTAGCTGGATAGAGTAGTCTAGGTTGTGGTTCCTTGCTTTTCATCACTTTGAGTATTTTGTGCCAATCCCTCCTACCTTTTATATAATTTGACCCTCCAGTCATGTTGTCAATTACTTATTGAAAAATCTTTAAAGTGTTTTGAGTACCACAAAAGTAATATGGACTCATGAAAAATTAAAACACACAGAACTGTTGAAGAGAAAAACTGAAAACCCCCTCCTGTCCCCCAATTCCCCTTTCCTTCCCCAAAGTAAATCCTCTATTTGTAGTTTTTTCCCTAAAGTTTTTTCTCTACATTTACAATATATAGTCAATTCTCATTATTTGGGGATTCCAGAATTGCAAATTTACCTACTCACTAAAATCTATTTGTAACCCCCAAATCAATACTTGAGGACCTTTTATGGTCATTTTTGACATGTGCGGGGAGGCAAAAAACGAGTGGACCTATTCGCCAGTTCTGAGCTGAGGTGGAAAAAGGCGACCCTCTACCTGTTTCAGCTCATTCTGTACATGTGTCTTTTCTGCAGTTTCTTTAGTGCCACATTTCCCCCCCCCCCCATTTCTCTGCATTTGCTAGTGATTTCACTGTTTGAATAGCCCCAGGCATTGTGCTGAAGTGCTGTCTGGTGTCCTAAGTGAGAAAAGCTGTGATGTGCCTTATGGAGGAAACACGTGTGCTAGATGAGCCTCCTTCAGGCAAGGGTTACAGCACTGCTGGCTGTATTAATAAATCAACAACATATATTAAATAAGGTATCTTTAAGTGGAAACACACATAAAACAAAAGTATGTATTGAGCGATTGATGAAAATGTGACCAGGAGTTTGCAGGAACCTAACTCTGTACTTCCCTTAAGAGCAAATGTTCAGTATTCACTAACTCACTGTTCGCTGCGACTTTGTAGAACATGGCTGTCAGGAATAATGGGAATCGGCTGTATATGTACATAAATTCACATATTTTCCAATTGTATCATAAAGTACATTGTGTTCAAACTTGATTTTTTAACTAATGCATAATGGAGATGTTTTCATATCAGTACATGTAGATTAAATGAAGTCCTTTAAACCAAGGGCAGACATTCTATGGCCTACAGGTAATCCAACCCACTGCTTCTTTCTATAAATGAAGTTTTAGTGAAACACTGCCATGTTCATGATGTGGCTGTTTTTGAATTCCAATGGCAGACCTGAGTAGTTGCAAAAGAGACCACAAGGCACCCCAAAACTAAGATATTTACTACCTGCCCCTTTAAAGAAAAAACTTACCCAACTCTGCTTCAAACTGCTGCAAAAGATTCTGGGGTATGGATAGTCCACAATTTGTTTAGTTGTTCCTTAATTTGAGGGTATATTAATTTTAAGTAATACTGCATGGATCATTGTCAACATTTATTTGAGTGACAAGTGCAAATATTTCTGTCAGAAAGTTTCTTTGATGGGGAAGTGCTAGTTAAATATGTTTGAATATTGGAGAAATATTGGTAAATTGTCTCCCAAACAGCTCATACATTTACACTTGTGCAAGAGTATACGCGGTCTGACAAGTTAGCGAACTTGTTGCAATGATGTTGCTAACCTTTTTTTATATCAGAGGAATATTCATTATGAATTTGTACCAACTGGAGAAACAGTTAACGAAGTTTACTATTTGCAAGTGCTGCATGAAAAAGTTAGACGACCTGAACTTTTCGCCAGCAATTCATGGCTCTTGCATCACGACAATGCACCAGCTCACATGGCGCTGTCTGTGAAGGAGTTTTTAGCCAGTAAACAAATAACTGTATTGGAACACCCTCCCTACTCGCCTGATCTGATCCCCAATGGCTTCTTTATTTACCCAAAGATAAAGAAAAAAATATTGAAAGAAACATATTTTGATGACATTCAGGACATCAATGGTAATACAACAGCTCTGAAGGCCATTCCAGAAAAAGAGTTCCAAAATTGCTTTGAAAGATGCACTAGGCACTGGCATCAGTGCATAGCTTTCCAAGGGGAGCACTTCTTAGGTGACCATAGTGATATCCAGCAATGAGGTATGTAACACTTGGTTTAGGATAAGTTCGCGAACTTAATTGTTAGACCTCGTATTTCCCTTTGCACTTACCAACACTCAAGATTACCAAAATAAATGTTTGCCAAAATGATGGAAGAAGAAATGGTGTCTTTTTGTTGTTTTACCCTGCTTTTCTCTGATTATTAATGGGGAAGAATTTGTTTTTCTATATTCATAATTTCACCACTACCACTTAGGCAAATATATATTTTTTATAATTTTGAAAATCAATATTTTATGTTTACTCTCATATCTTTCAAGACAAACTCATTAGTGTTTTTGTTGACTTTGTCTTTTTTTTTTTTAGTTTCAGGTGTACAAAACGATGCAATAGTTATACTTTTCACCCCTCACAAAGTGAAAACCCCCTTCACCCAATCCACCATCCCTCACCCCTGATATCATACATATCTATTACAATTCCATTGACACCACTCCCCACCTTGTACTCCATATCCCGTGACTATATATATAGATATTAAATTATGGTTGACATACAATATTATTCAATGGCAGCTTCAGATGTACAGTGCAGTGGTCAAGCCTCTACACCTTGACTTTGTCTTTTAACTATCCTCACTCTTCTTTTTACCTCTTTCTTTCATATTTCACTGAAATAATTGGGCGTTGCGGTTCTAGTTTACCTTTTATTTTAAAATCAATATAATCAGATTGAAAAGGAGGACTAATGTTCTGTTCCTGGAAGTAAAGTTTCCCCTCTTTCTCCCTTGAAGCATGTAAACTAGGAAACCTGATGCTCCAGTGGAAGCAAGTCTCAGAATGAAGTTGACACTAAAAGTGGTGGGATGGACAGATGGACAGACAGGCACAGGGTCTCTCACTCATCAGGAAGTCCTGAAGCAACACCACGTGACATTGACCTCCATCTAGGGCTCCTGTTATTGGTAACAAAAAGCTTGGCTTTCCAAATCCAACTTTGTCTTTATTTTCCTGGACACTTCATTGATATTTTGGCTGTGTACAGGAGTCTAAGTTCAAAATAATTTCCCTGAGAAGAGAAGCACTGTTTCCTTATCTTCAAATATCAGATATAGCATGAGATATAGACGTCAGCTAATTCTTGTTGTTTATGAAGTAAACTATTTTTCTTCTTTGAAAGTTTTAGGGTGTTTTCTGTATCCTTGCTGTTAGCAGTTGCACCTACTTGCATGTACCTAGGTGTGCATCTTTTAAATTTTTGTGCTTGGCATTTGGTTGGTTCTATAAATCTTAAAACTTGAGTTTTTGTTCATCTCTAGGAATTTTTCTTACAGTAATTATTTTTATAAGAATTTACATTGCATTAAAGACTGTTTAATAAATGGTGCTGGGGGGTGGCTGGCCGAGTGGCTCAGTTGGTTAAGAGCTTGCTCAAGAGTGTGAGCTCTGGAAAACAGCGTCGCCAGTTTGATTCCCACATGAGCCAGTGAGCTGCGCCTGAGCTGAACTGCTGCTGAGTTGCCAACAGGTGGCAGGATGGCTCAGCTGGTGAGAGAATGTGCTCCTAACAACAAGGTTGCCTGTTCGAAATGGCAGGCTATGCCCGCCCACAACTAAAGACTGAACTCGGCACCTTGAGCTGAGCTGCCACCCGGATGGCTCAGTGGATAGAGTGCACGCTCTTAACAACGAGGCTGCTGGTTTGACTCCCGCATAGGATGGTGGCTCCACCCACCCGCAACTAATTGAACACAACACCATGAGCTGCGTGGTGTGACTGAACTTGGAGCTGAGCTTGCTGCACCCTCCACAACTAAGATTGAAGGACAACAACTTGGCTATTTCCCTTCCCCAATTCCCCAACAATGTTTCCCTCCCCCAATTCCCCAATTAAAGAAAAAAAGGAATGAATTTAAAAAAAATAAATAAATAAAATAAAATAAATGGTGCTGGGAAAACTGCACAAATACATGTAAAAAAGAAAACTGGACCACTTTTTTACGCCACATACAAGAGTAAACTCAAAATGGATTAAAGACTTAAATATAAGACCTAAAAGCATAAAACTCCTAGAAGAAAATATAGGCAGTAAACTTGCAGACATTGCCTTTAGTAATATTTTTACTGATATACTCCTTCAGGGAAAGAAAACAAAAGAACAAATAAACAAATGGGACTACATCAAACTAAAAAGGTTTTTCACAGCAAAGGAAACCATCAACAAAACAAAAAGACATCCTACTGAATGGGAGAAGATATTTGCCAATGATACATCTGATAAGGTGCTAATATCCAAAATTTATAAAGAATGCATACAATTTAACACCAAACAACTTAACAAACAACTCAATTAAAAAACAGGCAGAGGACATGAATAGACATTTCTCTAAAGAGAAAATACAAATGGCTAATAGCCATATGAAAAGATGCTCAACATCACTGATCATCAGAGAAATGCAAATAAAAACCACAATAAGATACCACCTCACTCCTATCAGAATGGCCATCATCAATAAATCAACAAACAAGTGTTACCGAGGATGTGGAGAAAAGGGAGCCCTCGTGCACTGTTGCAGGATTGCAATTGGTGCAGCCTCTATGGAAAATGGTATGGAGGTTCCTCAAAAAATTAAAAATAGAACTACCTTATGACCCAGCAATTCCATTCCTGGGTATTTATCCAAAAAAATCCAAAACACTAATTCAAAAAAACATATGCCCCCCTATGTTTACTGCAGCAATATTCACAATAGCCAAAATATGGAAACAACTGAAATGCCCATCAATAGACTATTGAATAAAGAAATTGTGGTACATTTATACAATGGAGTATTACTCTGCTATAAATAGGAATGAAATATTACCATTTGCAACAACATGGATGGACCTAGAGGATATTACAGTAAGTGAAATAAGTCAGACTGAGAAAGACAAATACCATATTATCTCGCTTTTATGTGGAATCTAAAGAACAGGATAAAAGAGCAAACAAAACAGAAATAGACTAAGAGATACAGAGAAAAACTGATGGTTGCTAGATGGAAGGGGGTTTGGGGGATGGAAGAGAAGGTGAAAGGATTAGAAAGTACAAATGTAGTCACAAAATTGTCACAGGGATGTGAAATACAGTATGAGGAATATAGTCAATAATGTTGTAAAGATCATGTAGGGTGTCAGATAGGTACTGGACTTATTGGGGGATCACTTCATAGAGTCTATAGATGCCTGACCACTGTGCTGTACACCTGAAACTAATATAAAATAATATAAAATGTCAATTATAATTA
>NW_017731882.1:230319-237665 GCF_001890085.2 Hipposideros armiger | reverse complement strand
ACGGTAGCCCATGGCAACCCACTGCCACAGGGGCTGCAGCCTACGCCGTCGTTGCCGGAGACTCACGGCTACCCAGCTCCAGGTTGAGCCGTTGTTCAGCATCTTACCTGTAGAGGGCAGTGTCACTGGCCCTCATATGTGGGATCCGAACCGGGGCCCTCTGGCGTCCCAAGCCAGCTCTTAACCAACGCGTCACTCAGCCGGCCTGGTAAGGCGGAATTATAGTGAGTGTACAATGTTACAGGTTGTTGAATATAATAGTTGCTGCTGTTAATAATGAGTGTTCAGTGAGTACCTCCTATCTTACAACATGATGCTTCAGAACGCAGGAGGTACAACCTTCCAATGTGGCTCCTGTCTGCAAAGAACATATGGCCCAGTAAGAGAGGTAATATTAATGGTCTTGGTGTTGTTTGAGATAATGAATTGTGTGGTTCTGGCCTAAAGGGATCAGCAGGAACTAGAGCATTAGGGTCCTAAAATACTAACATATTTAGGATGGTCTTTTAAGACTGATTAGGCTTCAAATATGAAGTTGAGGCATGCAGGATGTATTCATTATTTATTGCTTTGTAACACATCACCCCCAAACTTATTAGCCTAAGACAACACGCATTTATTACCTCACAGTTTCTGTAGGTTGGGAATCCAGGTCCAGCTTAGTGGAGTGACCTGGCTCAGAGTCTCATAAGACTACAATCAAGATGTTAGCTAGGGCTGGGCTCTCATATGAGGACCCAAATGGGGATGGAGCCACTTCCAGGCTCTTGTGCAGGGTCCTTGGCAGGCTTCAGGTCCTTGAGGTAGTTGGACTGAGGGCCTCACTGCTTGCTGGACACACTTAGCTCCTTACCACATTAGCTTCCCCAACATGGTAGTTTGTTTCATCAAAGTGAGCAAGAGACAGACTCTACTGGCTGATGCAAGTTACCATTGTGTGTAACCTAATTAGGGGAGTGACACTCTTTCACCTGTACTATATCCTGCCAGTCAGGAGCAAGGCCCAGGTCCACCCACACGTGGGGGTTCCAGACACAACCATGCCTGCAGGAGAAAGATGGCCTCTGTATAGAGGCGTGGAAGTGTGGGACCGTGAGGCCGCATGTCAGACCAGGCAGAGGGACAGTATGCAGCTCCTGACAGGGTGAGGAGGCAAAAGACCAGTGGCTGAGAAGCTTGCCTGGGTGTGGGAGGTGGCAGCTAGCTCCATGTCATGAGAAGAAGCCATGAGGGCTGTCCATATGAATCTCCTATGGTGTTCTTGCCACAAACACTTTAACTCAAATCTCATCAAACTTCTAGGCATAACTCCAGTTACAGGAAATATGGGGACAGAGAAACAATGAAATGTCATGAGAGGAAACAATCGGACAAACTCCTTCAAGTGAGACACTCCACGACAACTTGCCTGATCTGTTCAACGAGCTGATGTCATGAAGAAATGAGGGGGCGGGGAAGAGCCAGTTTAGATAAAAACACAATGTAGTGCTTGGATCATGGTTCTGAAAAAGCAACTATAGGAACTTTTAGGGTGGACAACTAAAGTCATTTGAATATAGAGTGGGCATTAGATTACATTTGGAAAATATGAAATATGATCATGATATCAGCTTTCCAGAGGAGGAAATCCTTCTTGTTTGGAAATGTAAGATGAAGCATTCAGGGGGCAGTGTCATGAAAGCCATAATCTATTTTATGATTCATAAAAAAATATATGCATAACCTTATGTTGGGAGGTCATAGCAGAAAAAATCAAAATATAATAAGACTTGGAGACATGACAAAACTCTCAAATGGGCTTTCCTGTACGTTCTAAAAAATAGTTTTTTTGATACTTCATCTTAGTCAAGCTGTGTATTTCCCCTCAAACAAGCACAGTGCTCTACTCAGAGCAATTGTTCCATATTTCTTGTTGAAAATGTTCAAAGATATTAGGCCACCTTTGGGCTAAAAATGTCTTGAATAAAGAAGGACTCTATTTCTTACAGAACAAGAAGTTTGGGGACAGCAGTTTCCTGTACCGGCTTAGCTACCCCATGCTGTTCTGTGGAATTCCGGATCTTTCTATCTCCTGCTTCTCTGTCCTTGGTGTGATGGATCAGGTTCACATGTGCTGCCTCCTGTCTGTGGGTGGCCACAACGGCCTTCAGTGGAACAAGAAGGGGAACAGGTGGCACTGGTCACAGAAGCCTCCCATGGGCCTTGAACTGACATATCTTTGGCCATAACTAGTCCCATGGCACACTGAGCTGCAAGGAAGTCTGGGAAGCCAATGCTTAGTTACTCTAACCTTGCTTAGGAGCAAGCAAAGGAGTAGGGGTCATGAATTGGGTTTTGGAGGCATGAACAAACAGGTTTTACTTCCAACCATTTCTTACAACATCTAAATGCATCTTTTAAATAGATTTCTTTAGCAGTATCCATATACAAATTAAAGGGAAAAAAAGTTGAAAAAAATTTAACCAGAGTAATTATTGAAGGATGGATGAGCATTAGTTCTTTCCACAAACATTTAACAAGCCACCGATTATGCACCAACTATTGAGCTGAAAACCGGGAGACAAACGTGAATGTGGGATGTTCCACATCCTGAGAAAGTTTACAGTGCAACAGTGTAAACAGCTCTGTAAATAAATTGTTACAGTATAATGTGGGAAAGACCCTACAAAAGAAACACTAAACAGGCAGTGACAAACTAGCCTGGGACTCAGAAATGTTTTAGAGACAATTCGGCATAAGCAGGGCCTGGTGATGAGGACAGCCCAGCACCCAGAGGGGCTGGGGGCAGCTCTCTGTGACCACATTCATGAGGGCCTGTACGTGTTCTTCAAAGAATTTCCACTTTTCAGCTTTACAGAAAATGTGCAAGACGTGCAGTCAGGAGTAGACTTCTGGTTCTGCTGCTGATTAGCTGTGTGAGAGCAAGCTTGAAATCTGACTCAGGCAGCCCCTGGCTTTATCATTACAGTCGTAGCCATTTCCCATTGTGTGAGAGCCACACGTGCTTGGCGCACTGGTTCTTAGCTGTGGAGCTGACACGGTGGTTGGAGCTGCAGCCATCTGTTAGCACTTGGTGTATTTCTTGGCACAACCAGTCAGACACAACTTACTATGGCAAATTTGTACCTGGAAATTGCGGGGATGTGATGGCTTTTGAGGAACCCCGCCAAACTGTGAAGTTAACCTGCGTTCACGTGGGAGGCTTTCCTGGGACAGCCAGTGCTGGCTTCCTGATGACCAGTGACCCCAAAATAAACCATGACCAGGAGGAAAAGACTTTAAATCAGAAAATGGTGAAATATCTTTGTATCCGCCAAGCTGGGAGAGAGAGAATGCACAGTCATCAGCACTCTGATTTCATTTTTTAACAGAAAGTCTTCACCTCTCCTTTTTTGGTCACTTCAGCTTTTTTTGCTGGTGATTTAAAAATGTCTTTTATTCCGTGACATAGGAAAGGCGCTCTCGGAGCCATCGTTTTGTTATAAATGACTCTTGCACAACTGTTTTTTATTTCCATTTTGTTTCACTGACTGAGAATGTAAATTGAACTTTAGTGCTCTTGTGCTTTCTTCTGCCTCTTAGTGGAAATGTGTTCTGAATTAAAGCCCACGAATAAACTAGAGCAGGCCCAAATATTGCCCTTCAGCTTTTGAATAGCCTGAGAGCCAAGAAAAGATAGAGAATGTGGTTTTATGAGCCCCAGATGGTGTAGTGGGTGTCATGGATGTCTGTGTGTGGAGAGGTCAGGGGTTCAGTCTCCATCTGGAACTGTCTCAGAGTCCCTTCACATTGAAAGGAGTCAGGATGGGGTCTTGGGGGAGGTACATGGTGCCTGCCCCACCTCACCACACCACCGAGGGTTGGGGTGGGGGGCGCCCGGTGACTGCCTGCGCCCTTGACACAGAACAGGGCACTATGGAACAATCTCCCACAATCACCTGTCTCCGCTGACTTCACCTTTGCTACGAACGTGCCCCAGGGTACCTTCTTCCCTGTTCATTACTGGGAAACTCACAGCATTTTCACACTCACTCAGGCCCAAAGCCAATAGGAAGCGTACAGGGATATTTTTGATTGTCCCTGTGCTGTAGAGAAGGAATGACTAAAAGAAAGTTTACCATTTTCTGTTTCTCTCTAGAGCAGACATCAGCCTAGGCATAGTGGTGGCATTTTGTTTCACTGTCAAATAGCACTGATAAGGTAAAATCATAATTGGTTTGTGGCCATGTTATTAATTCACATCATTTTTTTCTTTCATTTTCTTAAGCACTTTTAAAAATTGTGATAACATACAAATAACTTAAAATTTGCCATCTTAACCATTTCTAAAAATATGAAAGTTCAAACAATTAAGTTCATGAACTTTCCACCATGTAAGCACACAGTGGAAAGTTCGTGAACTTAATTGTCTGACCTTCATACAGTTCTGTGGCTTTAAGTACATTCACACTGTTATGTGACCATCACCACCATTCCTCCACAGAATGCTTTTCATCTTGCACAATTGAAACTCTGTCTCCACCAAACACTAACTCTTCCTCTCCCCTCTCCGCAACCCCTGGCAACCTCCATTTATGGACTTTTGCTAGACTTTCAGGTCTAAGCCATAGGTAACCATTTCCCTCTTTTCCCAACATTCTGGGTTTAGCCCACCAACAAGGAATCTCTTACCCTTAGTTCCAGCTGACTCCAGGGAAGGGGGGACTTCTCTGATGGGTGTTTGGGGAAGCTCAGGGTGCCTGGCTAATCCCTGATTTTTGGAGCTAACAGGCTCTTCAGATCTGGTCACTGGCTCTTCAGCTTTCTTACGGACTGTGGTTGCTTACTTCTGCCTGTGACTGGATGGGGCTGGGGGAGGATATTAAGGGAAAACCCTTTTCTCCAATCAGCTTTAACAAATGCGAAACTGATAGCATGATCTCTGATTGTCTTATTTGTCAGTTGGTTCAGAACTCCAGAACAGAGGGGTGCTATTTGTTGCCTGCCTAAACCTCAACATGAGCAAGAGATGATTGTGCATGCCATAAATTGTAAATTGGGAACACACTTTAGTCAACTTCCATGAGTATCTTTGAAGATTCCTTAATTCAACTTTCTGTTTAAATCATGTGCCAGGCTTGGTGAGCATGAGCCGGTTCCTTTACTGTTATTAACTGGCACCTTCCCAGACTGCACAAGGCTAACTCGACCTTGACCACCATGCGCCTGGCACTGCTCCAGGTGTCCGTGAGAGAAGCCTCCAGATCACGGATCACAGATCTGCCAGCGCTTAGAGAGCAGCCGCCATGGGACTTGTGGTTTGGTGCTCAAGTGGGAGGAAGCCACCCCCTCTGCTGTCATTGCTTCTTTTCTTTATATGTATTTTGAAATAATTTTTATTTTGAAATAATTTCAGACTTACAGAAAAGTTGTACAATAAGATGGAGAGTTCCTGGATACCCTCGCCCACGTTCCTCCAATGTTAACATCTTCCAAACCACAATGATCAGACCCAGGAAATTAGCAATGATAGGATGCTACTAAACAAACTACAGGCTTGATTTAAATTTTGTCAGTTTTCTCACTAATGTCCTTTTTCTGTTCCAGGATCCCTCCTTGCATTTAGTCTCCTTCGTTCTGGGAAAGTTCCTTGGCCTTCTTTCTCCTTCATGGCCTCAACACACTTTTGAAAAGCACTGCTCAGGGCTGGCCGAGTGCCGTGTTGGTTAATAGTTGGCTTGGGATGCCAGAGGGCCCCAGTTCAGATGCTACATATGAGGGCCAACCGCCCTCTACAGCTAAGATGCTGAACAACAACTCAACTTGGAGCTGGGCTGCCGTGAGTTGCCAGCAGCCAGCAGCTGCCCTGAGCGGCCGTCCAGAAGCCGGCGACTGATCTGCCTCGCCCGGGAAGAGCGCAATGATGGTGCCAACTTGGGCCAGTGAAGCAACGTCCTCCACAACTAGACTGAAGAACAAAAGGATAGCAACTTGTCTGTCCCACTTCCCCCAATTCCCCAATAAAAAAAAAAGAAAATCACTGCTCAGTTATTTCTACAGACTGCCTCTTGACTTGGGTTTGTCTGGTGCTTTCTCATGATTAGATTGAGGTTACACATTTTCAGCAAGAATATCACACCAGTGAGGTTGTACCTTTCTCAGCATGTCAGTCTCTCCGACCCTTGGTGGAGGTTACCCTGTCTCTTCGGTAAGGCTGTCAGGGTCCCCACTACGTGGTGTCTTTACTAGAGGCAGGACATTTTGAGACAATGCAAATATCTTGTTTCAACTCAAACTTTCCCACTAATTTAGGCACCTATCAGTGGATCTTGCCAACAATTATTATTTCGGTATCTGCCTAATTGTGATTTTCTATTTCCCTTGTTCCTTCTACCTTTGTTAACTGGATTCACCTGTAAGAAAGAGCTGTTCCTCCTTCCCATTTATTTATTTACTTATTCAAGTTCAATTTGTATCATTGTGGACTCAGGGGTATTTACTTTACTCTGAGGGTTAGGCTCCATTACTATCCTTACATATTTCACCGCTCTATTGTCACCCCTCATGTCTGGATTCCTGGGGCTCCATCTTCCTCCTGTGTGTGTAACTATGGCAAAAATGTTCAAAGACTTTTTTTCGCAGGCTTTGTTTCAGTTGTTACAATTTCATGCAAAACTCACTGGATTTTTTTCTAATATCTTACTATAATAGCCTATTAATTTATCTTTTTTTTTTTAAGCTGATCCATCCTGCTACCTGTTGGCAGCTCAGCGGCTGCTCAGTTCGGGCTGGACTCGAACCGCTATTGCTCAGAGCTCAAACTCTTGAGCGAGCTCTTAACCAACTGAGCCACTCGGCCGGCCTTAATTTATCTTGATTGAGCGATTAAATTTATCACAGAAAAGAAGCTTGGTATTCATAGAAACTTTTGCCTGGTTTTTGAATGAATCAAATAAGCTTTTGATGAATTTTAGGGGCTCCTTAAATGCTAATCTCTGTTGTTCCTCATTGTTCAGGTGCAGTATAATTAATTATAAATAGGACAATTCATAAAGACTAGCAGAGGGCCAGCCAAGTGGCACGGTTGGTTAAGAGCTGGCTTGGGACGCCAGCTCTGAGCAGCAGGGCCCCAGTTCAGATCCCACACGGGGGCCAGTGACACTGCCCTCTACAGCTAAGATGGTGAACAACAGCTCGACCTGGAGCTGGGCTGCCATGAGTTGCTGGCGATGGCGTAGGCTGCCAAGAGCTGCCGTGAGCGGCTGTCCAGAGGCCGGCTACTGATCTGCCTCACCTGGGAAGAGCGCAATGATAATACCAACATGGACCAGTGCAGCAACGTCCTCCACAACTAGACTGAAGAACAA
>NW_017731882.1:227331-230310 GCF_001890085.2 Hipposideros armiger | reverse complement strand
TGAGTTGCTGGCGATGGCGTAGGCTGCAGCCCCTGTTGCAGTGGGCTGCCATAAGCTACTGTGTGTGGCTGGCAACCAGCATGAGCGGCTGGCAGCTGGTGTGAGCTGCCAAGAGCTGCCGTGAGCGGCTGTCCAGAGGCCGGCGACCGATCTGCCTCACCCGGGAAGAGCGCAATGATAATACCAACATGGACCAGTGCAGCAACGTCCTCCACAACTAGACTGAAGAACAAAATGACAGCAACTTGTCTGTTCCCCTTCGCCGATTTCCCAGCGCTGTTCTCCTCCCCCAATTCCCCAATAAAATGTTAAAAAAAAAAAAGACTAGCAGAAATTCTTTCAGAGAATTCCTTAGAGAATGTGGAGCATATTTGCCCCCACAGAATTATTTTATGTAAATAAAATTATGTATATTATTATTATTATCATTATTTTTAAAATTAATTCATTATTTTTTAAGACTTTATTGGGGAATTGGGGGCGGGGAACAGCGTTGGGGAATCAGGGAAGGGGAACTGACAAGTTGCTGTCCTTTTTTTTGTTCTTCAGTCTAGTTGTGAAGGACGTCGCTTCACTGGCCCATGTTGGTATTATCATTGCGCTCTTCCCAGGTGAGGCAGTTGGTCTCTGGCCATTGGACGGCCGCTCACAGTGGCTCACAGCAGCTCACAATAGCCCATGCCAGCTGCCAGCCAGCCCCACTTACGCTATCGTGGGCGACTCACCGCAGCCCAGCTCCAAACCGAGCTGTTGTTCACCATCTTAGCTGTAGAGGGTGCAGCGTCAGTGGCCCTCATGTGAAATCTGAACTGGGGCCCAGCTGCTCAGAGCCGTTGCCCCAAGCCAACTCTTAACCAATGTGCTACTAGGCCAGCCTCATTATTTTGTTTTTAAGTGTTAAGTGGGCCACCTCAAACATTACCCCTTTAAAGATTTCTTCTCGGGCCGACTGAGTGGCTCAGTTGGTTAAGAGTTAGCTTAAGAGTGCAAGCTCTGAGCAACAGGGCCCCGGGTTCGATTTCCACATGGGCCAGCGACGCTGAGCCTGAGCTGAGCTGCCGCTGAGCTGCCAACAGGTGGCAGGATGGCTCAGCTGGTGAGAGTTCGTGCTCCTATCAACAAGACTGCCTGTTCAATGGTGGGCTACGCCCGCCCATAACTAAGACTGAACTTGGCACCTTGAGATGAGCTGCTGCCTGGATGGCTCAGTGGATAGAGCGTGCGCTCTTAACAACAAGGCTGCTAGTTTGATTCCCACATGGGATGGTGGCTATGCCCACCTGCAACTAAGACTGAACTCGGCACCTTGAGAAGAGCTGCCGCCTGGGTGACTCAGTGGATAGAGCATGTGCTCTTAACAACAAGGCTGCTGGTTCGACTCCTGCATGGGATGGTGGCTACACTCACCTGCAACTAAGGTTGTAACAGCACCTTGAGCTTAGAGGCCACAAGCTGCCGACAGGCAGCCAGATGGTGACTGGCACCTCCACAACTAAGATTGAAGAACAACAACTTGGCTGGTTCCCCTTCCCAACTCCCCAACACTGCCCCCCTCCCCCAATTCCCCAATTTAAAAAAAAGTAAATAAATAAAAAATAACGATTTCTTCTCTGCTCCCTGAACTAATTCTGTCACTAATTAGGTTACTACTTTCAAGTCTTAATTTGTTGGTTACTTGTGTGTGGCAGGATTAAGCATGATTTTTGTACTTGATACTTTCCTGAACTTTTAAAGTTTTTATACAGTGAATATGTATTTATTCTATTATAATAAAATTTTATTTAAAATATTTTATAATGTAACCCTTACACCCCACTTAGAAAGAAGTAGAAATTTCACTTTGTTGAAGAGACACAATGCTTTCCCCCCATTTCTTATATTGAAATGCACAGTTATTTCCCCTTGGGCACACATACTCGTTTGTATACATTAGAATGGTGTTAGGGAGATTATTTTGTTAGCTTGTAAAATACACACGATTTTATTCATAGTTCTCCTTCTGAAAATAGTACCATCAGGAAAATGTGATCTGTTAAAATTTCCCCAATACAGTGAAGAATTTTAATTTACTTATGTTTTGGTTTGGAGAAACAGGGTTGCTTAAACAAACTCCCTCAAGACCGAGGAGTGTCGTGGGCCAAGTGCTGGATTATATTAAACAAGTGCGTTTCTTACTCAGTGAGGCCGGGTAGGAGCAGGAGCACCGCATGAAACCAGCATTTGTTCACCACGCTCTGCTAAAACCTTGAACGGAGTTTTAACCTAAATGGGTTTAATTCAGAACACCCTTTCTACAAAAATAAACCTTGAAAGCATTGTTATTCAAGAACACATTTAGAATAAAGCCTCCCAGCCTGAATGCCAGTTGAGTCAGAATGAACTAAGTGGGGCTGGATGCGGTTGTCCCTCATGGTATAGCCCCCTGGAGGGGCAGCAAAGGGGCTGACAGTAGGAAGTTCCCTAGCCAGGGCCCAAACACCAGAGCCTCACAAACTCTGGTCCTACAGCAGAGCTCATCTAAGTTCCCAGACCACTTACTTGTATAGGATAATAATAATTCTGGTTAAAATCTCCAGGCTATTTACTTGCTTAACGAAAGTTAAGGACTCTACCCTGGGAGAAGTGTGGTGGGATGGGGTGGAGGTAAAATTGTGCAGACCCTTCCCCCAGGAAGGATCAGAACACATCACTGCAGACCCTCCCTGCCAAAGGGATCACAACACATCACCCCAAAATATGCCACTTCGGCATATGGACTGTTCGGAGCCAAAGACACTTGAGAAGCAACACATGCAGGAAGGGCTCTCTGACCTCCTCCTTTGCAACTAAAAGCAGAGCATAAAATTTCCCATAAAAAAGTGCCCTCCTTGGACCAAGAAGAGAATATTCTTTTTTTTTTTTTTAAGATTTTTATTGGGGAATTGGGGGGATGGGAACAGTGCTGGGGAATTGGGGGAAGGGGAACAGACAAGTTGCTGT
>NW_017731882.1:184270-227079 GCF_001890085.2 Hipposideros armiger | reverse complement strand
GCTGTTGTTCAGCATCTTAGCTGTGGAGGGCAGTGTCACTGGCCCTCATATGTGGGATCCGAACCGGGGCCCTCTGGCGTCCCAAGCCAGTTCTTAATCATCGTGCCACTCAGCCGGCCCAATAAATCTTCTTAAAACAACCCTTACCTTCCATTAGTTTCCCTCATATATTAATCTTTCCATAATTTACCACCTAGAAGAATAACCCCCTTTTCCTTAGTCTTGTCTCCACAATTTATCACAATTTGTTTAGAATGGTATATAAGCTCTCAAGGTTAATCACTTCTTTGGGGGTTTTAATTTCTGTGAGGCCCCTCATATGGATATGAAATAAACCTTTTTCTCTTGTTAATATATTTTGTCAGTTTAATTTGCAGGTCCCAGATACTGAACATAAGAGGTAGAGGAGACCGGCTGAGTGGCACGTCCCCTCTTAGGAGTTGGCTTGGGACGCCAGCTCTGAGCAGCAGAGGCCTGGTTCAGATCCCACATGAGGGCCAGTGATGCTGCGCCCTCTACAGCTAAGATGGTGAACAACAGCTCGACCTGGAGCTGGGCTGCCATGAGTAGCTGGTGATGGCGTAGGCTGCAGTGGGGTTGGCCAGTAGTGGGCGTAAGTTTTCGTGAGCGGCCGTGAGCTGACGTAAGCAGCCATGAGCCACCGTGAGTTGCCATCCAATGGCCGGTGAGCGACTGCTTCATCCGGAAAGAGCGCAATGATAATACCAACATGGGCCAGTGAAGCGACGTCCTCCACAACTAGACTGAAGAACAGAAGGACAGAAACTTGTCTGTTCCCCTTCCCCAATTCCCCAACGCTGTTCCCCTCCCCCAATTTCCCAATTAAAAAAAGAGAAAGTATTCTTTATTAAAAAAAAAAAAGAAGTGGAGGAAAAACGTTTCTTTCTTTCCCTACACCTCCTATTGATTTTTTCCCCCACACAAGTAAAGTTCACTCAAGGAGCACCCGCAGCTCAGGGTAACTGCAGCTTTCTTTATTATAAAAATAAAAGGAAAGAAGTTACTTACACCTGTCACTTTTATTGGGGAGGAGCTTAAAATTTAGATTGGTGGTTTGTTTGGTAAATTAACCTTGCTTAGGGTGATCAGCCCCTTTGAGAATCTGATGCAAGCTTTGGGCTCTTTCCCAGCAGAAAGTCCACAGGTGGCCAACTGTGTATAATGAGGGTGGGCAGTTCCTCCTGACAGCCTCCAAAGGTGCTTCTTGGTAACTTAGGGGAGATGATCATGGAACACAGCCTGTGGTGTTGTGGGGTGGGGAGGTCTGTAGCTGACACCTCAGGTCTGGATCTATGGCTCCTCTCACCCTTGTGAGTGTCCTAACCAGTAGTTCTGTAAAAACTTGAGATGTCTCTGTAATGGCTGAGGTGTGGTTATCAGCCCTTTTCAATGATCTCCTGCAAGTCAGGCTAACCCTAATCTAAACAACATTCTCTTTTAATTTAACTGAGTGCTTCTCCCAGTCGATGAAGGAGCAGAAATTTCAGCTTTACCTTGCTTGCCTAATCCAATATGTCTAGGGCAAGTATCCAGTCCCTTTGTTTCTCAGCGTTCTCATGTGTAAAATTGAGGTAACAATAGTATCTGTCACATAGGGTTATTGTGAGGATTAAATGTGTAACACTCTCAAAACTGTCCCTGGTACTTGGTAAGTGCAGTCTAAATATAATTCATTCAGTGATCAACGAGCTCATAATTTCTAAGTTTCTTTCCTGCTCTAAGAATCCATGTATCTTTTTTTTTGTAAGAACTCCATATTTTTAAAAACTTTATTGAGGAACAGTGTGTTTTTCCCAGGACCCATCAGCTCCAAGTTAAGTTGTTGTCCTTCAATCTTAGTTGTGGAGGGTGCAACTCAGCTCCAAATCTAGTTGCCGTTTTCAATCTAGTTGCAAGGGGTGCAGCCCACCATCCCATGTGGGAGTCAAACCAGAAAGCTTGTTATTAAGAGCACGCCCTCTAACCAATGGAGCCACCTGGCTGCCCATTGGCAGCTCAGCTCAAGGTGCCATGTTCAATCTTAGTTGTGGGGGGTGCAGCCCACCATCCCATGCAAGAGTCAAACCAGCAACCTTGGTGTTAAGAGCATACGCTCTAACCAACTGAGCCATCCAGACGCCCACTGGCAGCTCAGCAGCACTTCAGCAGAGGGTGCAGCTCACTGGCCCATGTGGGAATCAAACCAGCAACCCTGTAGCTCAGAGCTGGCGCTTTAACCAACTGAGCCACCGGCCGCTCTTCCATGAATCTTAATAACACAAACGTTATCTCTATATATTAATCTGCTACCCTGTTGACATGCTTTATTTCACTTAATGCCCAGAAAAATCTTGTGAGTTGGGTTATATCGCCAGTTAGACGGAGAGGAGACTGATGTTGAGTAACTTGCCTAAGATCAGACAGTGTGGGGTGAGTCTCGAAGATGACACGGCTAGAATGCAAACCCTCATGTGCCCGAATCACAGGCTGAGACAGTATTTGCGACATAGAGGACAGGGGATTAGTATCAGAATACAAAAGAAAGCTTACATATCCATAAGGAAAAAAATAAGGGAATCAAAGTAGTATTTAAAATGAATAGACAGTTTCTAGAAGAAGAAACTCACAAAAGTGTAAATTACAATGACAATGAGATACCATGTCCATCAGAAGTGCTGGCGATGACAGAGGGAAATGGGGACATTCTTCACTCCAGGTGACCGACGAGTCTTTCTGAGCTCCAAAGATAGTCTTCATCTATCTTATACCTTCCCATAGTGCTGCTGAAAATCCTGTGCTGCTATTATTTCTGATTCTTTGTATGTGCATTAATTACAATGCTTTGGATAGCAAGAAACTGTAGGAGAGGATAAACTTTTCCTCTACTCTCTTAGGTGCTATAGCTGCGATTTATGAATTATTGAACTGACAAAAGGCAGATTAACAGGAGAAAGGGCACACACATTTTATTTGATGTGAATTTAATTTTTATGTGTCGGAGGGCTTCACGGTAAAGCAATAACGACATGAAGAGGCAGTTAGATCTGGAAGCGTATATGTCATTTTAGCAAAGGGAGATAAATTGTAGAGACAAGACTAGACAAAGGAAAGGGGTTTAGGCATCTAGGGGCAGTAACTTATTGTAAGGTAAATGTATGGGGGAAAGTAATGGAAGACAAGGTTATTTGGTAAAGTTTGGTATGCAGACTCATCTCGGCGCCATTTCCGTCTCCAGTGATAAAGGATGTCCTTCCTTTCCTGGTACTGGAGAGGAAAACATCTTCCCAAAGGGAAACTTATGCCTGTTTTTAGGCAGATGGTGGAGGGTAAAGAGCTTTTTCTATGGATCTGCTGCTTCTCAGTTGCCTTCAGTTCAATATAATCCTTATGCCAAAGTGGCATATTTTGGGGTGTCATGTTCTGATCTTCCCCAGAACATACTGTGGCAGTGGGCCCTGGACAAAGGCCTTCCCAGACCACGTGGCCACTAAGGATTCCGCACTGTAGCAGGGAGCTTCAGACAAAGACATTCCTAGACCGCATGGCCATTAAGACTTCCACGTTTAACATTTCCGAATTCCTACCTCACCTGGGAGCCAGTCAGGAACTGGCACAATGGCCACATGTCCTAATAATAAATCTTAGCTGCCAACCTGGAAACTTCAGGGTATATAGCCCCGAGTCCCGCCCGGGTCAGGGCTCAGCCTCTGGATGTAAATCCGCTGAGCCTGTGCTGGCATCAATAAATGTCACTTCCTGAGCCTTGGTGTCCTATTTCTCTGTCTGAGTTTTCCACAACAATACTATCTATCTTAAAACAGCATGAGTATATTGATTGTTCCCTTAATGGGAGGACTGGAAATATGCAACCCCAAAGTTGAATTGGCACCTCCTATGCTCACCAAGGGCCCAGGCTCCTCCCAGCTCTCTGCTCCTCCATCCTCAGTGTGTGAGCGATGGTGTTGTTTCTTCATTGGGATAAGATGCCTGCAGCAGTGATAAACATCACAGCCTGAATCACAAGTAGAGTAGCAATAAGGTTCAACCATCCCCAGCAGATGTCTTCCTGCATTTCCTTGGTCAGGGCTGTGCCATACCCACCCAGTCCAGTAACTAGTCAAAGCCCTAGATGACCAGATCATGCCTGGTCTGGTCAGGGGCCATCCTGCTGGCCTCCCATCTGGGTTCTAAGAAGCCAGAAAGGAAAAAAGGGCAGTTGGGAAGACATCTGCAGTGTCTGTCATAGTAGAGGATCTCTATTTTTTTCCTCTCTGAACTTTTATCAATCTCTCTGGCATTTTGGGTGGAAGTAGGTAACTCTAAGCCCATATTCTTTAATTCAGCCTTGGATAGAACATTTGCTGGAAGTGGAAGCATTTAATGAAAAATCCAAGAGAATGAGAATCTGCTAAAACAGGTGCTTTGAAAAGAACATCTCAGAGCTACACATTATTTTTATAGACCAATAAGGAAGTGTTCAGTGATCAACCTGTTAAACCATGTGTGCTCTTTATCTCACCATCAGAAAGGTAAGCTCGGGCTCAGTCTTTCTGATAAGAGGCTTTTCTGTAATATTGATGGCCTTGTGTTAACAGTTCCATGGACTGTTTTCTTTTAACCTTGGGACCAGAGTATGTTTATCCAAGTTTTTAGACTACTTAGTATAGACAACTATGTTTGCTCACTTGAAGATGTCAATTTTATTTCTTATAAAAGGCTGCCTTTACTGACTCACAGTGGTGACTCACTCTGATTTCATTTCACTCTGATTAACTCAGTCACTGTCAAATGACAAAATTAGAAACACAGCTCACAGCATACCCTTTGATGAATATGTATTTATAAGTAAATAACATGACTTCAACAGATTAACTTTGAAACACAATTCAGAAACTCAATTTGTTATGATATTTGAAATTTCATAATGATTTGCTTTGCTATGGGCCTTTTAAACTTACTTTCTGAGGCGTTCAATGGGCTTTTCCAGTATGGAAACTCATGTCCCGGGTTCTGGGAAATTTCCATGGACTAATTTTCAAGGAATGAGAAGCCTGGGTTATTTATCCATTTATCCATTAATGATTCTCGAAGGTCCAACATCTAACTTCTATTTTGCTTAGTTAAGCTTTTAGTTAACTAAAAAATTTTTTTTGTTCTTTCTTTCTATACCTTTAATTAATTAGATGATGCACTTCCTAGACTGATTCTTTCATTTCTTATATTTTTCCATTTCTCCATTCCTCTTACCCTGATATTTCCTTAATTTTATCTTCCGCCCCACCTACCATACTTTTAAAACACTTATTTTGGATTATTTTTGGTCTCTGACGATTGTTCTCAATTTATGAATGCAAAATTGTATTTCTGATATCCAACGATAGAGGTGTGTGTGTGTGTGTGTGTGTGTGTGTGTGTGTGTGTGTGTGTGCATGCGTGCGACTGTGAGCACCTGTGAGTGAATAATTTTTTACCTAAATTGTCTGTCTTATTTCTTCATTTGTTTTGGTCTCTCCCATGATGGCAATCCTTGTCTATCTGTCATATTGAGAGTCAGGTGCTAAGAAGCTGCCTGTGTGTGGGTGAGAGGAACTTGGGGCCTGGTTGTCCCCACTGAGTGTGCTTGGCAAGGAGCCTATTCTGTCACTCCACACATCAGCACCTGGAGGTCTTTTCTCCAAAGAAGGGCCCTTGGAACAGGTGGCATTGTCTGACAGAATTCTGGAAGCAAGATATGGCAAAGGTGCCTGACAGACACGCCATCCTGTTCTTCCTTGTAGGAACAGCTTATCCTCCCCAGCTGTCAGCTCCTTCAGGGTCGGCCTCAGCGCATCCTCTCCGGGCAGCATCCAAGGCCTGATCGAAGTGAATGACAGCCATCTGTGTCCAACCCTGAGCTTCAGCAGCTGGCAGCTTCCGGGTCCCCCAAAGTCCTCGGTTTAACTCTCTGTTGAAAGTCAGTAAATGCTGAGTTCTCTTTTGCAAAACCTGTAATAGCTGATGTGACCAACTACGGCCAATGCCTGTGGCCCCAGGACCATGTGTAGGGTGGGCAAGAATGTTTTTGCAGACACTGGCACCCAGAGCAGGCAGGGTGGGGGTAACTGGCCAGCCTCTGACTCTCCAAAAAGATGGGGCCCCAGCCGCCCACAGAGGACCTCTCACAGATACCGGTCCCTGGAGCAATGTCAATGTCTCCTGTTCCTCTGCAAATGCCTCCCAGATTAACTGCTACGACTTTAATTCTCCTCTCCCTCAGGGCCTGCTTCTGGGGGAGCTCAAACCCAGGCACAGTCAGTCAGCAGACATTCAGCTAGCACCAGGCCAGTCACCCTGCGTGCATCCTCTTCATCAGAGCTGATCTGGAGTGTAAGTAGTGGGCATCCATTCTGACTGGCATTGGACTCAGTCAGTGCTGCTGCCCTAACCTCTCACTCTGCACAGCACTGTGAAGCTGGTTGTCTCACCTCATTTCACAGAAGAGGAACTGAGGCTCAAACATTGCCTGAGGTCATGCAGCTAAGTAACTGGTAAACCCTCGCTGAAATTCTATCTTCCTGACTCCAAAGTCCTATGTTCTTGACACAAGACAGTCTGTTCTGCCTGCACAGGAACCAGGTGAAAAGTGGCTTAGAAACAATAGCCCTTTGAATATCGATAATGTTCCCAAGACTGTAAGTACCTATTCCCCAACAAATAAATTCATTTCTCTCATTTTGTGATTTATAAGAGTCATTTCTGATACATGAAAGAAAAAACCAAACACCATACTCTGAAGGGGAAAACATCCTGAATTTAAAAGTAGAAGGTGCTGAGTGGGACGCAAAGCATGCCACAGTTTAGTGGAACAAAGAAAAGTCATGTTTGGTTAGAATTCAAGGGAGATTCAAGGGTCCTTTTAGAAATTATTGTTTTCCCAGGATTTTATCATTTAGGGCTGTTTTCCATTTTGGATTGCTGTGGTAGAGAGAAAAGTACAGCAAGTGAGTGCATAGGAATCAAGAGAGGTTCTGGACATCCTGGCTGTGGGATCAAAGAAAAGTTAGCCTCCCTCTCTGTTTACTCATCTGGAAGTAGATTTTGTGGGGGTTTAAATGAGATGCAATTTCTTAGAGAGCTTTGAGACATGAGACCGCAAATGCTAACATTCTATACCTCAGGCGATTTTAAGCTAAGTCTTGAAAAGAGTAAATGGGATCCAGTTGGGTCAGCCTGATATGTGAGTGTACAAATGAAGAGCTGATTTGCAGATCTTCTTGGTTCAGAATCTCTTCCCAAAACACTTCTTATTAAGCCCATTCGAAATCTGAAAGCCCATCAAAATCCCCCATTCATCTTTTTTTTGTTTTTAAAGAATTTTATTGGGGAATTGGGGGATGGGAACAGCGCTGGGGAATTGGGGAAAGGGGAACAGACAAGTTGCTATCCTTTTGTTCTTTAGTCTAGTTGTGGAGGACGTTGCTTCACTGGCCCAACTTGGCACCATTATTGCGTTCTTCCCAGGCAAGGCAGATCAGTCGCCGGCTTCTGGACGGCCACTCACTGCGGCTGCTGGCCGCTCACGCTGGCTGCTGGCTACACACAGTAGCCCATGGCAACCCACCGCAGCAGGGGTTGCAGCCTACGCCGTCGCCGGCGACTCATGGCAGCCCAGCTCCAGGTTGAGTTGTTGTTAAGCATCTTAGGTGTGGAGGGCAGTGTCACTGGTCCTCATATGTGGGATCTGAACCGGGGCTGTCTGGCATCCCAAGCCAGTTCTTAACCATTGCGCCACTCGGCCGGTCCCCCCATTCATCTTTGAAACATGAATGCACTTGGAATTTGGTTTCTATGAAATTATTTGAGAAATGACTGTATGACTATTTCTGAAACAACATAAAAGTAGGAATACAGACAGTTGGTAAACTCTCTAGATGTGAAAGTGTTCCATTTTTCTTTCTCTTCAGTGGACTCTGACCCTGAACAATAAACTTTTAAATATTAATACTCCTAAAATCAGAAAATTATACGTCTTAGCTGCTGAAAACTGAGTTTATACCCAATTTTACACTTCCTTGTTTGACTACAGTTAGGGTGGAGTGAAAGACAGTTTAGCTTTGAATCGTGTCCACTGGAGCTGCAAAGGGAGTGAATGAATCCCGTGGAATAGAGTGCAGGAGCCACAAAACCTCCCTTGCACCTCCAAGAGCACACTCATATGCTGACAGTAGGTTATTTTGGAGTAATTTCCCATTAATTTAATAAATATTTATACATATTTAGTGTCACTTATGCTTTTGAGGGGAGAAATTAAATACTAATAAAATGTTCCAGGTTTAATTTATCTTTAGCATGGAAGCCATCATTACTGATGAAACATAAAAGGTGACATTCTAAAAACCTATTAAAATGGGGTACTGAAACAACAATATCAAGAATATAAAAGTTTATTTCTAAGAACTCATATTAATTTCCCATATCATCTCAGAATAAAAGGTCTGTCTGCAGTAGCAGCTTCATAGAAGGGTGGATGCCAGCACCCCACAACCTAATTTAAAATAATCAAGTCCAGATGCTGTTGCCAAAAAAGAGGTTTGCACCATTCACCGCTGTGACCTGGATGGATCATATTTCAAAAGCGTCAAATCAAAGCTGTCCCACCAAAGCCTGATTTCTTAATGAATTCCTTATGTATTTCATCTCTTGAATACAAAAGTGGAGTATCCGCTGGGGAGTAAAATTCAGATTTAAAAAAACAAAAACTGCTGGTATGATCCTTTGTGAAACACCCCATGTATCGACCTCTCACGTAGTTATTTACTGCTTCATTAAGATGCTTTCATTTCAACAGCTACATCTGAGAGGCATCATAGTATTTACAAAGAAAAGGAAGCATGAGCTGAAGGCAATCTCACTGAACTCTCAACTTTTAAGTCTTTATAAAAATGTTGACAGTCTGTCATGTTAATCTGATTGTTAAGAGCAAAATTTAAAAATTTTGTCATTTCTATACGTTAAATACTGGCCTCTTTCCTGAGAAAGCTTCCAGCTAAAAATTTTGAGTCCTCACTTATTACACTAAGTGTGTCTGGGTACTGGATAGCAAGTTTTCTTCTTTTTGGAAAACAGAGAAGATTGATCCTCAAGGTGACTAGATAAATACATATATATATATATATATATATATATATATATATATATATATATATATATATACACAGAAACACAGACAGATGAACAAATGAACAGACAGATGGATGGATATAAGTAGATAGTAGTGTCATCAGCTTTTGGAAAATAGCAATCTCCTACCTGCAGACTACCAGTTCATCGTGGATTTTTTTCAGAAAGATGCAGCCTAAAAGCTCTGAGAAGTGCTTGTTCAAGAATTCAGGACTCTTTATGCCTTTAAGATACTGAAATTAAAGTATAAAAACTCCCCCCCACTCCCATCCCCCCAAAAAGTATGAAAACTCACTTTAACCAATAATTATTACAGAGTGCTCACTCTGTACCAAGGCCCAACAATGACTCTTGTAGCCATGAAATTGAAGTGATTCATTCCCATTTCCATTTGCGAAATCTCAAATGGTACTTCCAGAACAAGAAAGCATAGTCTCACTATCCCTCTTCCTCCCCCTGAAAACAACTAAATAGCCTAGAAATAACAGACAATGATAAAGGATTCTGAAAGCTGGAAAGAATAAGGAGCACTGGTTAGAGAGCTCAGGACTTCAGGAATGATGATATGGTGAGTTCTTTTATTTCTCACATGCCCCATATGGGTGCCAGAGAGGCCTGAAACCTGGAACCACCAATGGGCACAAACAAGCAAGCAAAGAAACAAACAAGATAGGCCTAGCCATAAAACTGGAAGAGAAGCCCAGCAGAACCCACTTTACAAAGGGGCACAGCAAGGACCTGATTTGCCTTCAAAGCCCTGCTGGGCTGACCCAACCCCTACTCTATACCTGGGCACCAGTGGGCTGATTCACTGAGGGGCAGCATTGGCATAGTATGGCATCTCTGTGTTCTTCACCAGTGGCATGAAAAGACACAGGTTAATTGGTGTCAGCCCCTCCCGCTTCCCTCAGCAGCAGGTGGACTCAGAACAGCAGGTGGCACAGGGAGTCAACTTCCACCCCTTCAGGCAGTACCAACAGGGACTGAACGAGAGCCCCGGAAATGCCAGAACAATGAGGCAGACCAGAATAGAATTGCAAGGGCTCTGAAAACTAAAGTGTCATGGAAATGACAGCCCACAAAAGTAGTCCAGACCTAGATATTAAACTTAAAAAGAGTGACTGCCTTCTGCTAAAACAGAAGATTTAAATAGCATTTAGAGTCTCCTAACATAATGACAAGAATGTCCAGGATACTTCAGTCATCATACCACAAAACAGAAAAACTACATTTTTAATGAGAAAAAAAATCAACTAATGCCAATGCTGAAATGAATATGATGTTGAAATTATATGACAAGGATTTGATAACAATTGTGATAAGAATGCTTCAACATGCAATTACAAACTCTCTTGAAACAAATGAACAAATAAAAAAATCTCAACAAAGAAATAGAAGTTATAAAAAAGAGCCATATGGAAATTATAAAACTGAAAAATACAATAACTAAACATTTAAATTCACTGCATGGACTCAGTACTAGAATGGAGATGACAGTGGATAGAATCCATGGACCTGTAGACAGATCAATAGAGTTTATTCAATTTTAACAAAACAGGAAAAATAAACTGAAAAAAATGAATGGAGCTGCAGGGATCTGTAAAACACATATCTAACTAAATATCTAAAAAATCTAACATTTTATCATTGGAGTGTCAGAAGAAAAGAGAAAGAGAGTGTGGCTGAAATAGAAAAAAATGGTTGACATTTACAGCAAGAGATATAAAACTACAGATTCAAGAAGATGAGTGAAACCTAAATAGGATAAACCCAAAGAAATCCAAAGAAAGACACATCATCATTAAACTTCTGAAAAACGAGAGAGAGAGAGAGAGAGAGAGAGAGAGAGAGAGAGAGAGAGAGAGAGAGAGAGAGGGAGAGAGAGAGACATGATGCATTACCAATACAGGAAGGCCAAATCAATGGCACCAGATTTCTTATTTGAAATTATCAAGGCCAGAAGTTAGTGGCATAACATTTCAACTGATAAAAGAGAAGAACTGTTAACCATGAATCCTATATCTGGCGAAACTATCTTTCAAAATGAAGGGGAGGGTTGGCTGAGTGGCGCGCTGGTTGGGTGTTGGCTTGGGGCACCAGCTCTGGGCAGCAGAGCCCTGGTTCGGATTCGGTGTGAGGGCCAGTGACGCTGCACCCGCTGCAGCTGAGATGGTGAGCAGCGGCTTGACCTGGGGTTGGGCTGCTGTGGGTCGCCGGTGATGGTGTAGGCTGCAGCCCCTGCTGCAGTGGGCTACCCTGAGCTATTGTGAGTGGCTGGCAGCCAGCGTGAGCGGCCGGCAGTCGACATGAGCTGCCGTGGGCAGCCATCCGGTGACTGGCGACTGATCTGCCTCACCCAGGAAGAGCGCAGTGATAATGCCAACGTGAGCCAGTGAAGTGATGTCCTCCACAACTAGACTGAGGAACAAAAGGACAGCAACTTGTCTGGTCTGTTACCCTTCCCTGATTTTTCCAGCGCTGTTCCCCTCCCCCAATTCCCCAATGAAATCTTAAAAAAAAAAAAAAAGGAAGGCAAAATAAGGTTGGCTAAAGGAAGTTCCCCAAACATAAAAAATAATGTTATGGATTGAATTGTGTCACCCCAAAATTCATACACTGAAATACTAACCCCCAATGAGACTGTATTTGGAGATAGAAACTTTAGGGAGGTAATTAAGGTTAATCAAAGTTTAAGGGTGGGGCCCTAATCCCTGATAGGACTCCTGTCTTTACAAGAAAAGTCAGAGAGCCCATGGGTGTGTGCATATAGAAAAGGCCATGTAAGGACCCAATACAAATATAGCCATCTACGATCCAAAAAGAGAGGCCTCAGGAGAAATCTGCCAACACCTTGATCTTGGTCTTCCAGCCTCCAGAACTGTAAGAAATATATTTCTGTTGTTTAAGCCACGCAGTCTGTGGTATTTGTTCTGGCAGCTCAAGCAGACAAAAAACAAAAAATGACAACAGATAAATTGTGGAACCTTCAGAGAAGAAAAGAACAATGGAATGAGGAAATGTGGAACATAACAAACTGTTCTCCACCTCTTTAGTTTAATTATACTTTGTGTTTAAAGTGCAAATTACAACACCATTTATGTTATGCATGAATGTATGTAGTGGACACACCTAAGGTAATTGTATTTAAAAAGTGGGAAAGGTAAATGGATTTAAATGGAAGTAAGGTTTCTACACTTCACTCAAAGGAGTAAAACACTGACACTGATTGTGGTGATAAATGACAGAGGCATCAGGAAATACCCAGAGCAACAACCAATAATACTATACAAAGTAGTGTACAAAAAATTATAAGAAGAATCTAATGCTAAAAAATGTTCAAGTAATCCACAAGAAAGCAAGAAAGGAAAAAAAACCACTCAGAGGCCGGCTGAGTGGTGCGTTGGTTAGGAGTTGGCTTGGGATGCCAGCTCTGAGCAGCAGGACCCCAGTTCAGATCCCACATAAGGGTCAGTGACGCTGCGCCCTCTACAGCTAAGATGGTGAACAGCAGCTCGACCTGGAGCTGGGCTGCCGTGAGCCGCCGTGAGCGGCCGTCCAATGGCCGGCAAGTGACTGCCTCACCTGGGAAGAGAGCAATGATAATGCCAACATGGGCCAGTGAAGCAACGTCCTCCACAACTAGACTGAAGAACAAAAGGACAGCAACTTGTCAGTGCCCCTTCCCTGATTTCCCAACACTGTTCCCCTCCCCTAATTCCCCAATAAAACAACAACAACAAACAACAAAACCTCAGAAGAAAGAGAAACTAAGGGGATAAATAGAAAACAAATACCGTATTTGCCGGCGTATAAGACGACTGGGCGTATAAGACGACCCCCTAACATTTCCACTCAAAATACAGAGTTTGTTATATACTCGCCGTATAAGACTACCCCCTCTTCCGCACACCTTCCACACACCAAATAAAAGGTAAAACAATATCAGATTTGATTTGGCCCACTGAAGTGCAAACAAGCGTATTGTATTTCGTGTCACCACATAACCGTTTTGGCGATGTTGAGCCACCATGTCTGCTACATGTTTTTCGAGTTCTGGCCAGTGTGGGGTGCCTCTTCTTAATGCACACTTACCCCTTGGCATACTCTTTAATGCTTTCTCATTTGATTTCCAGTCCCGAACCATCTTTTCTGTTACTCCATATTGTCTTGCAGCAGCACACTTATTATTTTCCTTAGCAAAGTTTATAACTTTGAGTTTAAAATTTGCATCATACTTCTTTCTTTTGGCTGGTGCCATGATAGGGATGATAGGGGTTTGACTGGTCGACATTTTCTATGCTGTACTGTACAATGGTGCAGTATTGTGGTTGGCTGTTGGCTGTATACAAAGCCTGATTTGATTGGTCCCTGCTCCCTGTTTGCCCGCCCTGTCACTATAGCAGTCTGGTCCACCCTTGCATCAGCATCTCCCTGGGACCTCACTAGTGCGCAAGTGCGAGCTCTTCAACATTCTAACAGGCACCTTGATAGTGCAAAATCGCGAATCTTCAATGCATAATATGTAAAGAAATATACGGTAACCCGAATTACCACACTCGCAAAATCGCACACAGCCGACCATACACCCAGTATCGTATCACGATTCGCGATTTTGCGCTATCATACTGGGTGTATGGTCGGCTGTGTGCGATTTTGCGAGTGTGGTAAAATCGCATAACAGCAAAATCGCATAACAGCCGAGCATACACCCAGCAGCGCTGCTGATGCCTGAACGGTATGTGGAATGAAGTGGGCGGGCATCGGGAGGCCACTATGGCATGGGGCAAGCACTATGGGCAGTCTATCTGAAGTGTACCTGGCGTATAAGACGACCCCCCACTTGGAGGCATATTTTTCAGGGCCAAAAAATCGTCTTATACGCCGGCAAATACGGTATTAAAATGGTAGACTTAAGCTCTAACATATCAATGATTAATTTAAATGCAAGTGGTATAAATATACCAGTTAAAAGATAGAGTTCAAGGGGCCGACCAAGTGGCTCAGTTGGTTAAGAGTTTGCTTAAAAGCACGAGCTCTGAGCAACAGGGTCGCTGGGCCAGTGAGCTGCACCTGAGCTGAGTTGCTGCTGAGTTGCCAACAGGTGGCAGGATGGCTCAGCTAGTGAGAGCACGTGCTCCTAATGACAAGATTGCCTGATCGATGGTGGGCTATGCCCACTCACAGCTGGGACTGAGCGCGGCACCTTGAGCTGACCTGCTGCCTGGATGTCTCAGTGGATACAGCATATGCTATTAACAGCAAGGGTGCCAGTTTGACTCCCACATGAGAAAAAAAAAGAAAAATATATAGAGGTCAATTCAAAACACTAATTCGAAAAAATATATGCACCCCTATGTTTACTGCAGCGCTATTCACGATAACCAAGATAGGGAAACAACTGAAATGCCTATGATTAGATGATTGGATAAAGGAATTGTGATAAATTTATACAATGACGTATTACTCTGCCATAAAAAGAATGAAATCTTACTATTTGCAACAACATGGATGGACCTAGATGGTATTATGCTAAGTGAAATTAGTCAGACTGAGAAAGACAAATATCATATGATCTTACTTGTATGTGGAAATGAAAGAACAGAATAAACAAACAAGCAAAACAAAAAGATAAAGATCAGTTATTCCTCAGTAAAGTTGGAAACAATAAAAAAATTAAAAAGATATAGTGGATAACACACAAGACTCAATTATATGCAGTCTATAAGGAAATGACTTCAAAAGTAACAACAATAGGTAAGTAGGAAATAAAAGGATGGAAAAATATATATCATGCAAATATGTATGAGAAAAAAGCAAATGTGACTTACAATAACATAAAATAAAGTAAACTTCAGAGCAAAGACAATTATTAGGAACAAAAGTGGGCATTACATAATGATAAAGGATAAATCAATCCACCAAGATATACCAATCTAAAGTGTGTGTGCAGCACACAGTAGTTTCAGAATTCATGAAGCAGAAACTGATAGAGATGAAAAGAGAAAGAAACAAATTCACAATTGTAATCAGGGATTTCACAACCCAACTCAGCAATTGATAGAACTTCTAGAGATGAAATCAGCAAGGATATAGAGGAATGCCAACACCACTGGCCTACTGGATCTGACTGACATTTATAGAACACTCCACCCAACAAAAGCAGAATATACATTCTATTCAAGTGCTCGTGGAACATTCATCATGAAGACCATGTCCTAGGTCACATGACAAACCTTAACCAATTTATAATAAAAAACTGAAATCATACAGCATATATTTTCTGACTATAATGGATTCAAGTTAGAAATCAATAACTGAAAGACAACAGAAAAATCTCCAAATAATTGGAAATTAAGTAACAAACTTCTAAACAATTGATGAGTCAAAGAGGAAATCTCAAAGGAAATTAAAAAACAAAACTAAAAATTTGCATGATAGAAATTGATATCATAGTTTCTGGCATTCTGCTAAAGCAGTGCTAAGGAGGAGATTTATAGCATGTAATGCTTATATTAGAAAAGAAAAAACATATTAATCAATGATCTAAATTCCTGCCTCAAAAGACTGGAAAAAGAAGAGAAATAAACAACAAAAACAAAGCAAGCAGAAGGAATGAAATTTTTAAAAAGTGGAAATCAATGAGAATAAAAAAAGAGAGAAAATTAATGAAACAAAAAACTTATTTGTCAAAAAAAATCAATAAAATTGACAAATCCCTAATGCCTCTGACAAAGATAAAAAGAGATAAGATACAAATTACCAATGTCAAAATAAAAGATGGGCATCACAAACGATTCCGCAGCCATTAAAATAACAGGTAAATACTACAAAAAACTCCATGCTCATAAAATTGACAACTTAGAAGAAATGAACCGATTTCTTGAAAACCGCAAACTACCGAAACTCAGTAAGATAAAATAACTACATAAATAGTCCTATAACCATTAAAGAAATGTAACTTGTAGTTAAGAAGTTCCTGAGGGGCCGGCTGAGTGGCTCAGTTGGTTAGAGTGTGAGCTTTGAGCAACAGGGTTGTCAGTTCAATTCCCACATGGGCCAGTGAGCTGCGCCAGAGCTGAGCTGCTGCTGATGGGGTGAGAGTGTGTGCTCTTAACAACAAGGTTGCTGGTTTGACTCCCACATGGGATGGTGGGCTGCTCTCTCCTGCAACTAGATTGAAAGCGGCAACTGGACTTGGAGCTGAGCTTGCGCCCACCACAACTAAGATTAAAGGACAGCAACTTGACTTGGAGGTGATGGGTTCTGGAAAAATACAATGTTCCCCTTCCACAATTCCCCAACACTGTTCCCCTCCCCAATTCCCCAATAAAATCTTAAAAAAAAAGAAGTTCCTGAAAAAGTAATCTCCAGGTTCCAGATGTTTTCAAATAGAGAATTTCTCAAAACATCTAAAGAGTTAACACCATTTTTAAAAAATCTCTTCCAGTAAAGAGAAGGGGAGGGAAAATTTCCCAGCTCATTTTATGAGGTCAAAATTACCTGATACCAAAACCAGACATAGACAGAAAATAAAAAGAAAACTATACAACAATATCTCTCATGAACTTAAATGCAAAATTCCTCAACAAAATATTAGCAAATTGAATCCAGCAACGCATTAAAAAAAAGAATTATACATCAAGATCAAGTGGGGCTTATTCTAGGGATGCAAGGGTTGCTCAACATTCAAAAATCAACCAATGTAATCCACCATATCAATAGGTCAAATCACTTGCATGTCTATTTCTGTCTTGTCATCTTCCCAAAAGACCCAAACGTCATTAATTTGTCAAGGGCTACATACCAAAAGCCCCATAGCAACTTAATTAGAAAAATGTAATAGAGACACTTTAGATGGATTTTCTTTTTGGTTAATTACAAGGTAAAGATGCCCACTACCACTGCCACCATTTAATATTGTTCTGGAGATCCTGGACAATGTTGTAAGAAAAGAAAAAGAAATAAGAGGTATAATGTACATCTACCTAGAAAAAAACACAAAAGAACCAACAAACTATTAGAACACATACAGTAGTTCAGCAAGTTTTCCAGATCAACTTACAAATATCATTGACCTTTCTTTACCTGCAATAACTGACTATAAATATAATAAAAATAACATACAAATTACAATAACTAAAACTATAAGATATCTAGGAATTATCCAAGAATTAAAAACCCCTTTAAGGGAAAACTTAAAACTCTAATAAAGGAGATCAAAGAGCTGAATAAATACAAAGACATTTCAAACTCTTAGACAGGACAATTTAATATTATAAGATGTTGATTCTTCCTAAATTGATCTATGAATGAAATGCAATACCAGTCAAAATTCCATTTGGGGGTTCCAGTCAAGATGGTGGACGAGGTAAATGCTGTGCTCACCTCCTTTCAGGACCACATCAAAATTACAACTAAACTACAGAACAACCATCATTGAGAATCGCCTGAAATCTTGCTGAACCAAAGCCCTACAACTAAGGATACAGAAGAAGCCACCTCGAGACTGGTAGGAGGGGCAGAGACACGGAACGAGCTGGTCCCACACCCATGTGTGACCATTAAAAGAAGGGATATCTCAGTTGCAGAGGTCCCCCAAAGGAGCAAGGGGCAAGGAGTCCCAGCACCACACCAGGCTCCCCATTCCAGGGTTCCAGTTCCAGGGAGAGAAGACCCCATAATTTCTTGTTGTGAAAATCAGTGTAAATTGTGGCTGAGTGAGACTGACGGTGGCTGGAATCCCAGGCCACACACGGGCTGCACATGGACTTACTAACTGAAGAAATGACTGACTCTGAGCTCCAGTGCTGGGGCAGCAGTTGGAGAGATGACAGGAACATACAGGGGGGAACTGAGTTGTCTGGCTTCAGGACAAAGACTGGAGGGACAGCTTTCTCCCGGACACAGGAGCTGGCAGAAGCCATTGTTTCTTTCTTGAGCCCTCCCCTTCCCTGTGTGCAGATGCAGGCAGCTACTATATCTGAATCTCCATCAAGTTGGCTAATACCACTCATTAGCCCAGCGCAGGTGATTCTGAGACCACGCCCCACCCAACTTTCTAGTATACCCAAGCCATTTCTAGTGGCTTTCCCATATAAAGGACCTATCTTAGCTCATGTACAGAATTTCCTAGGGTCTCTCAAAGGTTCTTGAGTACCGCCTTAACACAGCACTAGTGGCAGCCGGCCTTGGTTCACAGCTTGGCCTCTCGAGGTAATTCCAAACATGGCTTGGGTGGTGGCCTTCTGCGGATTGCTTTGTGGTTCCTGCCGGGTGGCCCCGGGTGGGCCATGGGCTGTGCCTGAGCTTGACCTTCAGCAGGTCTCCCCCAGGTGGTGGTGGAGCTGGCACCTCCAGTGGCCAGCTTCAAAATGAGCTGGAACTTCTCCCAGACACCTCCAAGGACAACACACCCAAGGAGTGCACTGGGCAGGCACCAGACCCTGCTGCGGCAGATAGTTCTCAATGGGGTCAGCTCCTGCACCATAACTCCTCCACTGTAGTCACAGCACCCTCCAGGTCAGAATGCACAGAAGCCAGACCCAGTAGGGGCCCCTCCTCCTATCCTTATCCTCACCTGTCTATTCTCCTTCTGTGCCTCTGGCTATCAGAAATCAGACTGAGGAAAACACTGTTCCTTGGTCGAAGGCTTACAAAGTGAGGGTCAGGTAGCACTGGTGCTCAGAGGACAAAGATAAATAAATATAGTCCCCCAACCCTGTGGAATTTCTAGCCTAGCATGTTGAAGGGGTTTCCATCCACACAGTTAGTTGCAGCATTGGACCTCATCAGGCAGTTTGCACTTGAGAGAGTTAATGTCTCCATGAACATGTTTGAAGGAGGTACAGTACAGACAAACCATGCCGATTTTAAAATATGATAACCTGATTCTAACATTCCTCTGGAAGAGAAAAAGGATAAGGATGACCAAGAACATTGTGAAAAAGAGGACAGGAGACTCGTCCTCCAGATATGAAAACACATTAGGAATCTATAATAGTGGGAAAGTTTTGGTATTGGCTAAGCGAAGACAAACAGCTCTCCAAATGACTACGAATCCATAGGAAGAAGTATGTAAAAAGGAAAGGATGCCTTTGTATAATTCTGAGGTGAGCACACCTTTTTAAGCAAGGCAAAACTTCCAGGTGATAATGGAAGAGATTGGCAGATTTGACAACATAAAAATTTGAAGCAGTTGTAGATAGAAAGATAGAAAACTCAAGAACAGAAAAAAAAATTGTGATATACAGGTATACCTCGTTTTATTGCGCTTTGCAGATACTACATTTTTACAAATTGAAGGTTTGTGGCAACGCTCAGTCAAGCAAGTCTAAGGACGCCATTTTTTCCAACAGGCTCAGATGATGGTTAGCATTTTTAAATTAAGGTATGTACATTTTTTAGACATAATGCTATTATTGCACACTTAGACTACAGTATAATGTAAACATAACTATTATATATACTAGGAAACCAAAAAAATTCATGTGACTTGCTTTATTGCGATATTCACTTTGTTGGAATATTTGGTCTGGAACCCAACTCGCAATATCTCCAAGGTATGCCTGTAGATACCTGATAAAAAATTTATCAGGTATCTATAAAAAAAAAGAATTTGTGGAAGTAAAAGCAAAAATAAATGAATGGGACTACATCAAACTAAAAAGCTTCTGCACAGCAAAAAAAAACATCAACAAAACAAAGAGGCAAGCAACCAAATGGGAGTAGATATTTGTAAACAATGCCTCCAATAAGGGGCTAATCTCCCAAATACATGAAGAACTCATACAACTCAACAACAAAAAATAAACAATCCAATTAAAAAAATGAACAGAGGATCTGAACAGACACTTCTCCCAAGAAGACATACAGCCAACAGATACATGAAAAAATGCTCAACTTCACTAGCTATTAGGGAAATGCAAATCAAAACCACAATGAGATACCACCTCACACCTGTTAGAATGGCTATTATCAATAAAACAAGTAATAAGTGTTGGAGAGGTTGTGAAGGAAAAGGAACCCTCATACGCTGCTGGTGGCAATGTAAATTGGAAAACAGTATGAGGTTCCTCAAAAAATTGAGAATAAAATTACCATACCAGTCAGCAGCTCCTCTTTTGGTATACCCCAAAAATCTGAAAAAGTTTATCTGTAAAGATATATGTACCCCTATGTTCATTGCAGCATTATTTGTGGTGGCCAAGACAGGGAAACAACCAAAGTGTCCTTCAATAGATGATTGAATAAAGAAGATGTGGTACATATATGCAATGGAATATTACTCAGCCTTAAGAAAAGATGAGGCCTTTTGAGCATTATGAGCCTTGCTTCTGCTCAGGGCCCGCTCCAAACTCTTTGGAGAGTACTTTTTTCCTAATAATGACTCCCTGGCCCTGGCCCTGGGCCTCCTTGGGCCTTTTGAGCTTCCTTTGCTCAGCCCGCTCCAAACTCTTTGGAGTGTACTTTCTTTTCTAATAATGGCCCTTGAGCCACTCTGTACTGCTTGGGCCCGCTTCTGCTTCTTTGAAATGTATTTTTACTTCTAATAAACTCCTTTTCTGCAACTTAAAAAAAAAAAGATGAAATACTGCCATTTGTCACAACATGGATGGATCCTGAGATTATCATGTTAAGAGAAATGAGTCAGACAGAAAGAGTCGAGAACCATATGACTTTACTGATATGTGGGATATAAAACCGAAAGCAACAAAGGAACAAGACAAAGACAAAAACTCAGAGACACAGACAACAGTTCAGTGGTTACCAGAGGGTAAGAGGGGAGGGGGTGGTAGAAGAAAGAGGCTAAAGGGGGTCAAATATACGGTGATGGAAAGAGAACTGACTCGGGGTGGTGAACACAATGCAATATACAGATGATGTATTATAGAAATGTAAACTTGAAGCCTATATCATTTTACTAACAAATGTCACCCCAATACATTTAATAAACCAATAGACAGACAAATAAATAAAAACTTTGCAAACTCTTGGACTCAGATTCCAATTCTAGAAAACCACATCACAGAAACTCCTGCAGAGGCAAACAAAATTACATGTTCAAGGATGTTAACTTCAGCATTGTTTGTCATAGGAAGAAAACAACAAACTTAAATGTCTACAAAAACATTGGTCAAATAAATTGTAACACATCAAACTATAGAATATTCTGCTTGTAATAAAAGGAATGAAGCACTGGTGTGGAAAAATTCCTGTTAAGTCAGAACAACGCAGTTGTTCTGTCTGTGTTTTTAAAAATTCATCTGAGAATATAGATATATATGTAAATGTTTCTAAACTGTTCTTGGAAGATCTCCAACAAACTGTGAAGACAGTTACCCCTGGGGAGAGAAGTGGAATGGTGTAAAAATAAGATTTTCAAGTTTTATTCTTCATGCCTCCTTATTGTTTGGATTTTTAATATGAACGTTTATCACTTGTGTAATTTTAAAAATGTAAACAACAGGAAAGCAAGGCTCCTTGTCACCAGGGATGAATAAGGATCGTGCCTGTCCACGTTAAGCTGAAAGCCTGAGGCCACCCAAGAGTTAGGGGACGGGAAACAGACATGAAGGAACCAGTGGGTGGCGGGGAGCAGGCATGCACAAGCTCCTTTCATGCTCAGCTCCAAGAAGAGGGTTGTCTGCACTGGGACGAAGGATGGTTTCCTCTCCACTTGAACAAAAACAAAAAAATGAAGAATTTGGAAGTGGCAGATGTGACAGTCATAAAATGATTCACCACCCTCAGATCTGAGGCCATGGAAATGGCAGCTCGGTCCTATTCTAATTCAACACTGCTCAGCGACAGTGTCAGGCTGTTCAGACGGAGAGCCATCTCTGATGGGGGCCCTGGCCTGCCTGCGTGGAGGCAGCCTCTCAGGAGTCCTGGCCTCCAGACCTCACTGCCTTGTTGGAAGCCTGTGAGCTGAGAAATGGCTGAGTTGTAAATACTTTCTTGTCTGGAATCTCATGCAAGGAATTTGAACAAGGCCTCTCTCACTCGTTCACTTCCAGTCCAGACCCTGGTGGAGACCTCTCAGTTTCTCGGTGTGCAAATAGGGTTGGGCTTGGAATTTACCAGGATGTCTGGATTCTTAACACAACATCCAGGAAGCTGGTTCTAAGGCATGCGAGTGAGTCAAAGGGGACAGAAATATTCCTTTTCTTGGAAGTCTTCAGTATTGGGGGTGGCTTCTGTAAAGCATGCTGGGAGGATCACAGACTGGGATGTCATGGAGGTCACAAAGTCCTCCTGGATCCTGTAGGAGGAAGAGATCTGCACGTTTGTATGGAGTTCTTTCTGCCAATTTGTCTCAGCCATGTTATTATTATTAAAAATAATAACCCACAATATGTATTTCCAGTGCAGGCAGGCAGCGGCCCCCATCAGAGATGGCTTGTAGCACCTCGCCTAATTCTCACAGTGGCTTGTGGGCTTTGACATCATCATTCTCCATTTGCAGATGAGGAAACTGAGGCACAAAAGATTTAAGCCACTTTTTCCTGGCTCACATAGATGGTAGGTGGTGATGCTGGTCCTCATCAAGGCAACCTGTTCCTGGGGCCTGCACTCCTCTGTGGTGTGCATGGAGCCATCAGCGGCCCCCTCAGACATCACAGGGTCTGTGAGAAAAATGAGGGCGAGAGGAAAAGGGTCCTTGTGGTGAGGCCCCGCAGGGAGGGTGCCTGTATGAAAGAGCATGGAGGCCATTACGTGAGGGGGGGATGGCATGGCTTTGGGGGCAGAAACACCTTGCTGATAAGTAGTGACAGTTAATGGGAATGGACCGCAATATTTGAAGCTTTCTGGCTGATGCATTGTCATCAGAATGGGACACTGGGCAGTGTGAAAGAATAAAAGGGCCTCTGCACTTTCCTTTCCTTGAGAACGTTGTGTATGGTAGTTCTTCCTCAGTGATGGAGGGTGTCTGCAGCCAAGTAGGAATTTCCAACTTGGCTTGGGAGAACACTATGACAGTAGGAAGACTCACATGATTCAGAAAAATAGATCCTTCAGCTCAATTCTCTATTTCATAAATATTAATAAGAACCTCCCTAGTGAGGAGCAGGATCTCGTCCAAGGACTCGGGCCTACTGGGTAAATGAACTGGGAGCGGACTGTGCTCTCTAGCATTTTCTGTTTTCAGATTTGCCTTGGGCTGCCTCCTGGCCTCCACTCTGCCTCCTCCAGCGTCCAGCAGCTGTTGGCACTCCTTGGCTAGTGGCTGCATCACTCCAGCTCTGCCTGTCTTCACACTGCCTTCTCTCTGGTGTCATCTCCTTGGTGTACCTATGGGTTACCTTTTTCTGCTTCTATCGTTTTTTTTTTTTTTTAATCCTTAAAAAATTTTCAACTACAGTTGACATTCAATATAATTTCATATTAATTTCAGGTGTATAACATAGTGGTTAGACATTTAGATAATTTACGAAGTGATCCCCTCAATAAGTCTAGTACCCACCTGACACCATACATAGTTATTACAATATTATTGACTATATTCCCTATGCTGTAGTTTACATCCCCTTAACTATTTCATAAGTACCAATGTACTTCTAAATCCCTTCCCCTCCCCTCCACCGCCAATCCAGCAACCATCAGTTTGTTCTCTGTATCTGTGAGTTTGTTTCTCTTTTGTTTGTTTGTTTATATTGTTCTTTAGATTCCACATATAACTGAGATCATATGATATTTGTCTTTCCCTGTTTGACTTATTTCACTTAGCATAATACTTTCCAGGTCTATCCATGTTGTCTCAAATGGTAATATTTCATCCTTTTTTATGACCGAGTAATATTCCATTGTATATATACACATCTTCTTTATCCAATCATTTATGAATGGGCACTTAAGTTGCTTCCATATCTTAGCTATTGTACATAATGCTGCAATGAACATAGGGTTGCATATACTTTTTTTGAATTAGTGTTTTGGGTTTCTTTGGATAAATACCCAGAAGTGTGTGTGATTGCTGAGTCATAAGGTACATTTTATTTTTAATTTTTTGAGGAGCCTCCATACTGTGTTCCACCAACCTGCAATCCCACCAACAGTACACAAGGGTTCCATTTTTTCCACATCCTCACCAACACTTGGTGTTTGTCAATTTATTGATAATAGCCATTTTGATAGATGCAGTGGTATCTCATTATGGTTTTAATTTGCATTTCTCCGATGATCAGTGATGCTGAGCATCTTTTCATATGTCTATTGGCCATGTGTATGTTCTCTTTGGAGAAATGTCTATTCAAGTCCTCTGCCCGTTTTTTTAAATCGGAATGTTTGGGGTTTTTTGGTGTTGAGTTGTGTGAATTCTTTATAAATTTTGGATAGTAACCCCTTATCAGATATATCATTGGCAAATATCTTCTCCCATTCAGTAGTTTGTCTTTTTGTTTTTTGATGGTTTCCTTTGCTGTGCAAAAACTTTTTAGTTTGATGCAGTTTCATTTCTTTATTTTTTGTTTTGTATCCCTTGCCAGAGGATATAAATCAGGAAAAAATATTCCCAAGAACAATGTCAGAGAGTTTACTGCCTATATTGTCTTCTAGGCATTTTATACTTACAAGTCTTACATTTAAGTCATTAATCCATTTGGAGTTCATTCTTGTATATGGTGTAAGAATGTGGCCTACTTTCATTTTTTTGCATGTATCTGTCCAGTTTTCCCAACACAATTTATTGAATAGGCTGTCTTTACCCCATTGTATATTCTTTCCTCCTTTGTCATAGATTAATTGAGCATGTAGTGTGGGTTTATTTCGGCTCTCTATTCAGTTCCATTGATGTATGTGTCTGTTTTTATGCCTGTACCATGCTGTTTTGATTTCTATAGCCTTGAAGTATAATTCGATATAAGGAAGCATGATATCTCAACTTGGCTCTTCTTTCTCTAGATTACTGTGGTTATTCAGGGTATTTTATGGGGTCCATATACATTTTAGGATTATTGTTTCTAGTTCTGTGAAAAACGTCATTGCTATTTTGATAGGGATTACACTGAATCTATAGATTGCTTTGGGTAGTGTGGACATTTTAACAATGTTAATTCTTCCTATCCAAGAGCATGGTATATTCTTCCATTTATTTGCATCTTCTTCAATATTTTTCTTCAAGGTCTTATAATTTCTGAGCATAGGTCTTTTAATTCCTTAGTTAAATTTATTCTTAGTTTATTTATTTATTTTTTGATGGGGTATAAAGCAACCAATTACCAAATATTAATTTTGTACCTTGCTACTTTACTGAATTCATTTATCAGTTTCAATAGTTTTTTTTTTGGCAGGATCTTTAGGGTTCTCTCTATATACTATCATGTCATCTGCAAATAATGACAGTTTTACTTTTTCCTTTCCAATTTGGATGCCTTTTATTTCCATTTCGTGTCTGACTGCTGAGGCTAGAACTTCTAATACTATGTTGAATAAAAGAGATAAAAGTGGGCATCCTTGTCTTGCTCCTGATCTTAAGGGGAATGCTTTTTTACATTGAATATGATGCTAGCTGTGGGTTTGTCATATACGGCCTTTATTATGTTGATGTATGTTCCCTCTATTCCCACTTTGCTGAGAGTTTTTATCATAAGTGGATGCTGGATTTTGTCAAATGCTTTTTCTGCATCTATTGATACAATCACATGACTTTTATTCTTCATTTTGTTTAGGTGGTGTTTCACGTTAATTGATTTACAGATGCTGCACCAATCTTGCATACCAGGAATAAATCCCACTTGGTCATGGTGTATGATCTTTCTAATGTATTGCTTAATTCGGTTTGCTAATATTTTGAGAATTTTTGCATCTATGTTCATCAGGGATTTTGGCCTATAATTTTCCTTTCCTTTCCTTTCCTTTCCTTCTTTCCTTCCTTCCTTCCTTCCTTCCTTCTTTCCTTCCTTCCTTCCTTCCTTCTTTCCTTCCTTCCTTCTTCCTTTCTTTGTAATGTCTTTGACTGTTTTTTAAGGAAATAATTAAGAAAATAAGACAACAGGACTTGTCGAGTAGCTCAGTTGGTTAAGTGCTCGCTCAAGAGTGTGAGCAACAGCGGTTCAATGCCCGGCCCAAGCTGAGCTGCCGCTGAGCTGCCAACAGGTAGCAGGATGGCTCAGCTAAAACCAAAACAAAACAAAGAAAATAAGACAATAATTGGAGTAATGGTAGCCTAATAAAATTAGCTTGGGAACCTTCCCGCCTCTCTGATTTTTGGAATATTTTGAGAAGGATAGGTGATAATTCTTATTTGAATGTGAATCCATCTGGCCCAGGACTTTTGTTTGTTGGGAGTTTTTTGATTGCTCATTCGATTTATCAGTAGTAATCAGTCTGTTCAGTTTTTCTCTTTCGTCTTGATTCAGTCTTGGAAAATTGTATATTTCTAGGAGTTTATCCGTTTATTTTGGATTGTCCAATTTGTTGGCATCTAGTTGTTCCTAGTACTTCCTTATAACCCTTTGTATTTCTCTGGTGTCAGTTGTCACTTTTCCTCTTTCATCTCTGATTTTATTTGTTTGGGTTCTCTCTGTTTCTTGATGAGCCTGGTTAAAAATTTATCAAATTTGTGTATCTTTTCAATGAAGCAGCTCTTGATTTAACTGATCTTTTGTATTGCTTTTTACACATTGTGTGCAGGAAACAAGTAAACTCATCGTATAGAGAAAAATGCCCGCATACAATGTGTTTAAACTCTGTTTCATTTATTTCTACTTAGATCTTTATTATTTCCTCCCTTTTACCCTTTTAGGGCTTTGTTTGTTGTTCTTTTTCTAGTTCCTTTAGGTGTAAGGTTAGATTGTTCGAGATTTTTCTTGTTTCTTTAGCAGCCTGCACTGCTATGAACTTCCACCTTTGGACTAATTTCTCTGTGTCCCATAGAGTTTGGGTTGTTGTGTTTTCATTTTCATTTGTCTCAACGTATTTTTCTGTTTCTTCCTTGATCTCATTGTTGACCCATTCATTTTTAGTAGAATGTTATTTAGCTTCCATGTGTTTGTGTTTTTTAGTTTTCTTCTTGTAATTGGTTTCTAGTTTCATACTATTGTGGTAAGAGAAGACTCTTCATATGATTTCAACCTTCTTAAATTTATGGAGACATGTTTTGTGGCCTAACATATGGTCTATCTTGGAAAATGTTCCATGTGCACTTGAGAAAACACGTATATTCTGCTGCTTTGGGGTGAAATGCTCTAAAAATACCAATTAAATCCATCTGGTCTAGTGTGTCATTTAAGGCAATTATTTCCTTGTTGATTTTCTGTCTAGAAGATTAGTCCACTGGTGTCAATGGGGTGTTAAAGTCCCCTACTTTGACTGTATTACTGTTGATCTCTCCCTTAATATTGGTCAATATTTGCTTTATATATTTAGGTGCTCCTACGTTGGATGCATAAATGTTTACAAGAGTTATATCCTCTTATTGGATTAATCCCTTTATCATTATGAAATGTCCTTATTTGTCTCTTATTATAGCCTTTGTTTTAAAGTCTATTGTCTGATATAAGTATTGCTACTCCAGCTTTTTATTTATTTTTTATTACATTTGCATGAAATACCTTTTTCCATCCCTTTATTTTCAGTCTGTTTGTCTTTTAATTGAAAGTGGGTCTCTTGTAGACAGCATATGTATGGGTCCTTCTTTCTTGTCCATCAGCCACCCTGTCTTTTGATTGAAGCATTTAATCCATTTACATTTTAAATGATTATTGATAGGTACATAGTTATTGCCATTTTATTATTCATATGTATATCCTCCTATTCTCCTTCCCTCCCCCACCCCCTTTCTTCTTAAAGAAGGCCCTTTAACATCTCTAGTAATACTGGTTTGGTGGTGGTGAACTCCTTTAGCTTTTTTTTTTTTTTTTATCTCTCCTTCAATTTTAAATAATAGTCTTGCTGGATAGAGTAATCTTGGTTGTTGGTCCTTGCTTTTCATCACTTTGACTATTTTGTGCCAATCCCTTCTGGCCTGCAAAGTTTCTATTGAGAAATCAGCTGACAGTCTTATGGGCGGTCACTTGTAAGCAACTAACTGCTTTTCTTTTGCTGCTTTTAAGATTCTTTAAGATTCTCTCTATGTCTTTAACCTTTGACATTTTAATTATGATGTGTCTTGGTGTGGGCCTCTGGGTTTATCTTGTTTGGAACTCTGTGTTATCTGGACTTGTATGTCTATTTCCTTCACCAAGTTAGGGATATTTTTAGTTATTAGTTCTTCAAATAGATTCACAGTACCTTGCTCCCTCTCTTCTCCTTCTGGTACTCCTGTGATGCAAATGTTGTTATGCTTGATGTTGTCCCAGAGGTCCCTTAAACTACTTTTTTTTACTCTTCTTTTTGTTGTTATTCTTGGGTGTTTTCTGCTACCTTATCTTCCAAATTGGTGATTTGATCCTCTGATTCATGTAATCTGCCTTTGATTCCTTCTAGTATATTCTTCATTTCAGTTATTGTATTCTTTATTTCTGACTGGTTCTTTTTTGTGACTTCTATGTCCTTCTTTATACTTACTTTCTCTTTGCTAATGTTATAATTAAGTTCTTTGAGCATCCTTATAACCAGTGTTTTGAACTGTGTCTGGTAGGTTGCTTGCCTCCATTTAATTTCGTTCTTTTTCTGGAGTTTTCTCCTGTTATTTGATTTGGGACATGTTTGTTTCCTCATTTTGGCTTTTTTTCTTTCTATGTATTAAGTAATTTTGCTGCATCTCCCAGTCTTGTCTGGTGGCCTTATATAGTAGGTGTTCTGTGGGGCCCACTTGTGCAGTCTCACTTGTTGCCCAAGCCAAATGCTCTTGGTGTATCCCTTGTGTGGGTTGTGTGCGCCCTCCTGTTGTAGTTGAGCCTTGATTGCTGTTGGCACATCTGTGGCTGGGATTGACCCCGAGGCTGAATGGCTGTGGATACTGGCCATGACCACAGTGTAGGAACTGGTGTGCAGCAGCTGACCCCTTGGAGTGGTTTTTTTCCTAGTGGTCTCTGGCACCTGCTGAGGTGACTCTGTGGGTGAGCCATTTGTCGGGAATTGGGTGGTACTCTGTTGTCGTCTGAAGCTGTTCACCAGTGTGTTCATTTTCAGGTGACTTGGGAGGTGCTTCTGTGTAGGCCAAGGTCAGCCTCTGCCTGTGCTGGACCTGAAGGCGCTTGGGAGAGGCCATGCTGGGAACCAAGGCTTGTTGCCACCAGTACCGGGCCGAGAGTAGCTCAGTAAAAGGCCCAGTACACCCTAAGACTGCCACCACTTGCCAACTGCCTGTAAGCCTCAGCTGCTGAAAGATGCTCAGGTGGTAAGTGAGATGGGTGAGGGGGGGGGGGTCTCAGGAAGTCACCAGGGTGGGATGAGTGGTGTTTACCAGGTTAGTGCAGATTCAGCTTTGGCAACAGTCATGAGCATGGGCCCACTCAAAAGGCTCAGAGCACACTGAGGCCAGATGCTGTCTGCCTGGGGTTCATGGACCCGCAAGAGCTGTCCAAGTAAGTCTGCAGCAGAGGCCAATTCCGACTGCCTGCCGGCCACCAGCTGCCAGAAACGCCTCCAGCAGTGCATGAGTTGGGTTGGGCGGGGTCCCCATGGAGTCACCAGTTTGGAGCGAGTGGAGTTCACCAGGCCAATGCAGGTTCAGATTTAGTGGTGTGAGGGAGAGCTCATACCTGTCAGCTACACTAGAGTTCAACACAGGGATAATGGCAGCTGTCTCTCCAGCTCTCGTCCTGAAGCCACTCAGCTCAGTCTTTCCCTATATGTCTCTGGCACCTTTCAAGCCACCATCACTCTGTCAGAGCCCAGGTGAGTGCCTGGGAGTGACAGAGTCTGTGTGCGGATCTTTGAAGAGGAATGCCTGGGTTTACTTCAGCCTTCTGTCTCAAACGGATGGACGGACAGAATCCCCGCTGATTTTCACAGCCAGATGTGGGGGCTCCTCTTCCCGAGACACATATCCTGGGCTGGGGAGCCTGGTGTTGGATTGGGATCCCTTGTTCCTCTGCTGCTGAGACATCCCTCCAGATTCTCAACTGCCACAGGTGGGTGTGGGGCCAGCCCTTTCCATGTTTCCGGTCCTCCTGCCAGTCTTGACATGGCTTCTTTATATTCTTTTTTATAGATCTTCTGTTCAGCTAGTCTTCAGATGGCTTTCCAGGTTGACTGTTCTATAATTTAGTTGTAATTTTAATTGGTCTTAGGAGGAGGCAAGCACAGCGTTTACCAACTCCGCCATGTTGACTGGAACTTCTGCCTCTATCTTATAAGGGCACTTGTGATGGCATTTAGGGCCCATGGTTATAATTCAGGGTAATCTCATCTTAATATCCTCAACTTAATCACAGCCACACAGATCCCATTTTTCAGACAGCATAACATTTACAAAGTCCAGGGATTAGGACTTGATTCTTGGGGTGGTGATTATTCGTCCTATGACAGTATCCAATTCTCAGCAACATTTGTTGATAAGACTATCGTTTCCCCATTGAATTGTCTTGGCAATTTGTTAAAAATCAACTGACCATAAATACAATGGCTTATTTCTGAACTCTCAACTCTGTTCTAATGATATACGAGTAGCTTCTGTTGGCTCCTTCCCCGCTACCCCCGAGTGTGGGTCACACTTAATTTCTTTGCAAACCTTGTAATCTATGAAATTCATTCTAAGATATGATCAATACCTGTGCAATGCCATATGTATTTGAGAAATAGCTTCTCTAGTATTTGGGTGTAAAGCTTGGTATACTGCTATACAATCTATTATATTGCTTAGGTCATCTATAGCCCTACTTTTTTCCCCCCACTTGACTTTTCTTGGACTAAAAATTCAAACCTCTTACTCTCGTGTATTTCTATTTTCCCTCGAGTCTCTAATAGTTATGTTTTGTGAATATGGGTTGTGATATTCATAACTGTTACATCATTATTTTGAATTGCACCCTTTAGTATTACATGCTTAGGATCTATTGGCCTGAATTCTACCTGTGATATCAAGATTACTGTCTCTGCTTTCGTTTCCATTTTTATGTTTAGCCTTTCTGAGTCAAGAGTTTAGGTTTCTCTTGTATAACACATACAGTTGTACTTTGCTGTTAGCCAATTTGAAAATTTTTCTTGGAGTTGGCATTAAGTGAATGCACATTTACTAATATGATGCTTGGTATCAAATCATGCTATTCAGTTGTATTTTCTGTGTATTAGGTGTTCTAGTTTATTCCCCCTGTATGAGGTCTGATTTGCTTATTTTTAAAAGAACCTAGGAAGGTTTATGGTGGCTCTATGAGTTATCTTTACACTCATAACTTTTTTTTTTTTTTAGCTGAGCCATCTGCCACCTGTTGGCAGCTCAGCTCAGGCTGGGACTCGAACCGCTGTTGCTCAGAGCTTGCACTCTTGAACGAGCTCTTAACCAACTGAGCCACTCGGCTGACCCTCACATCTTCTTACAAGTATAATATCCTTAATATATTTTTCTTAATCTTCTAGCACTTCGTCAGTTTTAAATATACTTGTACTCTGATTATCTATACAATGAGCTTATTCTGCATTGTTTTCCCTTCCCCTTTTTCTCCCACATTAGTATCATTTCTACTTTGTCAGAGTATGTAACACATATTCTTCTTTCACCCATCCCATTTTTACTTTAGTCTTATATCTAATTATATTCATTGCTTGTATCTGTCCTTTGGATAAAATTTCTCGTTATTGAGTAGATGCTTTCCCTGAGTAGATTTCTCATGAAGGGCTCACACAGTATTGAGCTCTAATTTCAAATTGTTTTTCTATAAACTTGTTACTTAAAAGACAGCTACTCTGGATATACAGTCCTTGATTCACATTCATTATTTTGCCTTGAATTTTCTGAAAATGCTGCTTCACTTTTGCTTTTTACTTTCATCTTGTGAGATGCATTTTTATTTTATGTGTCCCATCAGCCTTAGGCCTCCTAGCACATTGTCCTCTTTATCAGGCTGTAAGTAAGGAAATAAAGTTTAAGTAGTCTTTACAGCATAGTCCATACTGTAGATGTGGGTTCTGGGTTTATGTTGATGTCATCCTAAGGACAGTGTTTTGGGAAGATAGAGATAACTCAGATTTAGGTGGCCATGATTCTCCTCAAACATCTCTTATCTTCTGGGACTAATGTTTTATGTCCACAAGGAAAGATGGCATCAGATTATTATTGTCTTATTTCATAGATTTTTAAGATGCACCTCTCCCACCCAATTATCTTTCATATTGAAATGCATCTTACAACTAATGTCACATCACAGAGCAGTTGTTTTCTTTAGTGGCTCATAAAATAAACACACATAGTCCAGTTAGCGGAGTTCTGAATTATAAGTACTGCTATCTTTTCTGTCCTAGCTTGCCTCAAGGTCCCACCTTTCCTGAGTTGGAATCTCACTGCAGACAACAAAAAGGGTGCAGTCACGTGGCCCCTTCCTCCCGTGGGTTTAGTGGCAATGGGCTCCCAATGTTGTAAACACTGCTCACGACAGCCACTGCCTTTCCCAACAAAGGACCATTACAGAGCACTTGAGGACCTTCAGAGCACTTGAGGACCTTCTGTTTCTAAGAGAAATTTGCTTCACATTTGAGAGGACTGTTTTTCCCTCAGCATTTTGCCTCATTTTTATACAAATCTAATGTCTCTAGCAGATACTTCTGGTGCTGTACATTGTTGGATTGTGGTCACTCTATGGTTTTAATAAAAACTCTATTTTTGTTTAAAATGTGTTTCAAGGATTGAAATTAAATGTGCATTGTTCCATCATCTTTCCCAGGAACTTACAATCATTTTTTAAAAGTAGCAAATAAACAGCTGCAATTTTGACCTTGAAAGTTAGAAACGGAGCTGAAAAGTTACTATCCTCATCCATTTACAAAATAATAGTTCTGGTATTTCTGTAGTTCTATGTGGTCAAGGCTTAAATCCATAGGAACCTAGGAAATTTCAAATACTATACATTGAAGTACTAAGAAATTAAGTGAATATTTTCTAAACTCCCATCCCCCATGAAAGATACCATCCTAGATTTGCAAAAGAGTACAATCAAGACACTACTCTGTTGAATACATTACATATACAAACAGACTCATTATTGGGAATGTAGATTTATTTCATTAAAAACAAACAAAACATTCACCACCCCAAAGAGAACTGTATTCTTTAAAGCAGCAGCAGCAATCACAAGGCACATATGTAAGAAATACCTCAAGCAAAATTGAAACCAAACATTAAAACATGTATTATTTAAAAAGATGGTGAATACAAGATTACAAAAATGACATTTTTAAAGCAATTTTATTCCTTTACCTTTGATAAGAAAAGGAATAATGGTGTAACATTTATGCAACATTCTGTGGCACATATCACAGACATTTATACCACCTAACGTGGTCTGCTAAAGAAAAAAACAGCTAAAGGACACCTTAAAATTTTTATTTTTAGTGCTTTAGATCACTTTTTGGATATTTGAAATGCATAAGCTGAAAAGAAAAAAACCCTCTCATTTTCCTTAGTTTAGAAAAAGCCTGTGGTTCTATGTCCCTGGGCAAACCCACTATACAGGAAAGGGATACATTCAGATAGTCTAAGATATCGAGGATGATTTATATTTTGGGATCATCATAACAACCTCTTCCTAAAACAGATTAGAATTCAACACACAATAAATGTAAAGGTCAATTATATTAAAATAAAATAGTATCTGATTTCAATTATTGCTCACTTAGGAAGTATAATGACTACTCTCTGGCTAGGGGTGCTAAGATTAGCTGTTAGAAATGGTATAACATCAATCCTTAGTGTATATAAAATTTCTAGGATTCAAATATATAATAATGAAAAGTTGATAATAATTGCAAAGAAGTGTTGCTTTATATATTAGCCACCATTGAGCTTCACACGATGAAGACCGAAAAAGATGTGGCTAATTAGGTCTTCACGATACAGTTTGTATCCTGTATGCTGAAGTGCCCCCTAAGTGGTAATGCTGCAGGTGTTTTCTATGAAATTTTGTGCGCTTACAGAATCTTCACTAGAAGGTAGAGAAGATAAAATGAAGCCCCATTTTTAAACATGACAACAAAAAAAGAATATAAAATAGTATAATAAAACATTTAAACAGTACTAAACAGCACAATTTAAATACCAGTTATATGCTGTCATTAGTTTTCCTCTAAAAAGAAAAATCAGTTCGTGGGCCTTTAGATGTGTTTTCTTTGTAAAAATATCCAGCATCCTTCTCCGGGTCACACAGTGAGTCCACACCCACAGCACCTGGCAGCGACGCGATCTCTGAGATGGCCCCTCACCGCCACTCCAGCGACACCAGCCTGTCCACACATCGTGTGGTGGGTGGTCCCCAGGCCGAGGCTCATTACAGCAGCACTGCCTGGGCCACCTCCTTGATCGCAGCAGCAGCTTTCTCCAGTTCCTCTTCTGTTTGTTCCACTGTGACCACAACTCTAATGCTGAGAAATAAAGGTCACAAAAAACCCACGGGTCAGCCTGCCACCTGTGTCTGTGATAAAGCTGTACAGGGACATGGCCCGCCCAGCGCTGACCTGTGGTCTGCAGCTGCTTTCTCAGTCCTATGGCAGGACAGGGCGTGGTGGCAGGGACCATGTCCCCTAAGCCCGAAACACTGATTATCAGGCCAGTTACAGAAGTGTGCGGCTCCCCCTCAGAAACTTAGCCTGTGTCTACTCAAAGTGACCCTGCAGTGGGGCTCTTGGAAACTTCAGTCTTTTAAATAATCGACTGCTCCAAGCAGTACTAGGCCCAAAGCAAGAATTCCAATTTCTCGAATTAACGAATTGTCTAGTTGCTCATATTTACAATTTGGTGAATCATGTGGAAGTTCTATAAGTCTGAGGCAAGGCAGACCTTTTCAAGTTTTCTGGAAACTGAAGACAAGAAATATCAAGTCCTCAGGGCAATCCTACGTCTGCCTCTCTGCAAACATCTGCTTTATCTAGGAGACACACTTCCTGGGCCGCACTGGGTTGGGCACAGCGCCTGAGGCACACAACAAACATGGCTGGTCCTCCGACACACTGGGTCATGTCCCTGGATGGGCGTAGTTAGAAAGGAGGGCAGAACCTTTAGGTGCTTTCCAGCTGCTGCCAGAGCAGCCTCCCGTGTGAGCAGCATGCTGAGTCCTCCTGGGGCCCCCCCAGGCTCCCTCCCACTGTTGCCTCTCTAGCTTTGCCCTGGCCCACACACCTGGAGGAGCCAGGCCACGGCTCACATGCTCTGCTGGAGGGCGGGTGCCCACCAGCTGGTCTGACATTCCCATTTCCCACGCTCGGCCTACACACTCCCTGCTCCTGGAAGCCTAAGGCCCGCCCAGGCCAGAACTAACCATGGCCTCCCCCTGTGACCTCACGACCCTGTGCCATGACCCTGAACATGTCATGCTTTGGGTGTCCATCTCCTTCAGCGACACTAAATGCTTAGAGGGGCAGGACCAGGATGTTTGGTTAAATCCCGACAAGGGTCGAATCCCCACACAGGGCTTCCGGAATTGCTGGGTGTTCCCCACTGCTTTATTTCCTGGGTGTTCCCTAAGTGTTGGCGGATGAAGTGCCACGCGGCGTCGCGGCCAGAGTCGGGGTGAGCACTGTAACTGGCTGCCCCTGTGGGACTGTCCCCTGGTAGAAACTGCTGGCAGAGGGGCTGCCTTAGGGACGTGCTTGGTGTTTGGTATGAAAACCTCCACCATTCCACTTCCTCCTTAGGGTCTCAGACATTTCTTTCAGTCACCCAAGAGGACACTGCGAGTCCTGAGGGGCTTTTCAGTTAGAATCTGAAACATCTAGTTTCAGAAGAGAAGACAGGTGATGCACTATACTTTAATGACATGCTCTCTTCCTAGCCTTGGGATGGTCTTCCAAACCTGTGAAAACATGATACGTTTCATACACTGTAAAGCAGCGGAAGGTAAGGTCACACCTTAACGTCTACCAACCTTGGAGGAGGGAGGCACTTCTCTTCCTTTTCCAGGTAGCGCGCCTGGGTCAGTGCGATGCCCTTGTTCATGCACTGCATGGAGACAAGGAGACATTTACACCGGGCGGCGGACACTGTGGCGGTGACGGCAAGGAGGGGTCCCGAGATGCTGTCCTCCACAGCAGCTCTTAACTCTTTCTCCAACGCTGACTGCTAGGAGACAGACTAAAACACCGCCCCGGCCCCGACGGGCAGCGGCACCGCTGTGCAGACCTTCTGCAGTGATGGAGGTGTGTGTCCTGCACTGCCTGGCACAGCTCCACGAGCCGTGTGGCTGTCAGGCACCATAAGACATGGCGAGTGCCACTGAGACTGAGCCTCGTCATTCTGAATTTAAACTGAAAGGGCCACAGGTAGTTAGTGAGTACCGCTCTGTACAAAGCACAGCCAGGACACAGGAACCAGCACTAGCCAGGCCTGCAGGCTAAGCGAGGCTTGGACTCAGGAGTAACGCCCTCAGAGCTTTTCAGGGAGACTGCTCACTTCACATACCAGCCACACCCCAACTCGTGTGTGCTACCAGGCAGAGGACTCGGGGGTCACACAGCTTAGTGCATCTTTCCAGGCATTAACCACCTGCTGATGCTTTTTTAGATGGAAAATTATCAAAATAAAGGATAAAAACCAGGTCAAGGTAGTGGGTTATAGGGGTTTCCTTTTTGGGGTAGTGAAAATGTTTTGGAATTAGACAGTGACGCTGCATAACCTTGTGAGCATATGAAAAATGACACAATTATATACTGTAAAGGGTGACTTTTACGGTATGTGAATCATGTAAAAGCAGGTGGTGGTGCGAAGGAGAGAACAATTATGCCCGTGTGGCAGGAAGGTTCTTTGTTGGAAGTGGGCCACTCTGGAAGCCATGAGGCAGGTTCTTCTCTGCTAGGAAAAGGTGGAAACTACCAGCAGGCAACAATGATGGGCTTGTGCTGTTTCCACATTCTGGACATGTACCTGGGGACGTTCACTCCTCCTGAAGATGCCTAGACTGGCTCTGTTTCTAGGCTAGTTAAGGAACATTTTTATAAACCACCCCTCAGTGTGTCAAGCAACTCAACAAAACCTCAACATAAACCTCTCAATTCTACAAAGCTTAAACAAGGGTCAGTTCTTTCTTCTCCCTTAAATGTTGAAAAGAAAAAGCAGAGAGGCGTGGAACAGAAGATTTTAAGATGGAAGCTGTGATGATGCACAGAAACAGTAAGAGCTCTCTCTTCCTTCCCCCAAATGCAGTCTCCAGTTCTGCTGCCCCCTCGGAGACCCGTTCTCTTCTCACTCAGCTCCCAGGGCGATTCCCTGGAGGCCGCCTTTAGAGCGGGGATCTCAGCTGTGCACTGACTCTCCTCTTCTCCTTCACCATGAGGACAGTCTACGTAAGCACCATGTGTGAACACCGAGCCATGGTCTCACCTAGAGTGTCTGCAGTACTCACTGTCGCACGAAGGCAATCTGATTCAACTGACTTTCTTGCCTTGTCCACCTGGCTTCTATTTAATTTATAAACCTGTTTTGGTATCTTGTTTGCGTAAGAACTTTAACCCCATGGATGCTTATTTCCTTTATGTCTGTACACATTTAAGGAACATTACAAGAACACGGAGGCAGTAAATGTGGTCTGTGGGACGTTTGTCCCTGTAAAAAGCCTGTCTTTTTTCACATTTGCAGAGCAGTACCTGAGGGGACACCTGTGACATTTCCTTACTCAGCAGGTGACAGTCACTCTGGCCCAATCGTTCATAATCTGACACATTTCCTTAATTAGGAATCTCACATTCTGAGTTTGGTTTTACTTTGGATTTTTAAGATGACCAATTCCAGAAGACCACAAGCTGCATGAAACCCTCTAAAGTCGTCATTCCAGGTGACGAGGTTCACGCATCATAGGAGACGGGATGCCTGGAAACCAGAGGCTGGCTGCACACTGCAGCCCCCATTTTGAGCAGCCACGTGGATGGGTAAGGGCCCGATCTCCACGAGCCCCAGCAGAGCAAAGCATGAGACAGATGGCAGCACCCCAGTTCCCCTATGTCAGGCAGCAGGGACTCAGAAAGGAGCCTCCAGAAGGAAACGGCACCAGGAAACAGAATGCAGCCTGCTTCCATCCTCAAATACATACTAGATGTATTTCAGATTGAGGTAAGAGGCAGTGCCACCCCAGGCACACATGCTCAAAGAGCTGCAGGGCCACTGGACAGTTCTTAGCAGCAGGAAAGTGAGGAGAGGGAACTCCAGGAGACGCAGCGCTGCAGGACAGAAGAAGGCAGTGGTTTTCCCCAGCAAGCAGTTTTTGGTTAATAACTGAGTTACAATGAGTAGTAAATTGACTTTCAGATAATAAAGGTATTGACGTCAACATCCCGAATCAGGCATGGTAACAAAGTAGCCTGCCTGCCTTCTTTCCTTCTTCTCTCCCTCCCTCCTTTCTTCCTTGCAACAAGACTATTATGGCCTGTGTCTGAGCTGCGGTGGGGGTTCACCTCCTGATGACCCAGTGTTTTGCGTGGTCATCACACAAAGTGCCGTCCCCACCGACATGTGAGAAAGCCTGGCTTTGTAAATGGTGGGCCTGTGGGTTTTCTGGAAGGCCAGTGATTCAGAGCAGAAGCAAAGTGTATTTAAACACAGTGGCACAGAACACAACACCTTCAGTGCGAGCTAACGCCGGCTCCAATGGGATGAACTGCACCTGTCAGGAGATGCGCGACGCCAGCTGGGAGGTCAGACGTGGGCAAGGCTGGGCGTCACACCAATTCCACACGAGGTGGCGTCAGCAACCTGCTTATGCCCATCCCTGGGGGCAAAAAGCCTTCTTAACAATGACATAAAAAAATGGCTTGGATTCAGGGGAGGGGTGGTACGAGGAGACTCACTTGGATAATTAGATACTTACTTGATTTACAATTTCGTGAAGTAGTTTAACATCCTTTTCTCTAGACCCAGTGCTCTCTTCTAGCTGCAGGTGAAATGCTGGAGAAAGTGCCTCCCCCACGACTTTTAATCCAGAAATGCTGAAGGGAAACACACACACACAAAAATCAAAGCATAAGTCCCTTCCAGGCTCAGATATCTCCCATGCAAATAATGTTACAGAGTCTGCATTAATGATTGTAACAGAAACAGTGACTTTTATGGGAAACGCCCTGTGGTGTGATTCCAATTCCGACAAAGAGGTAAAATGCATGTGCTGGCCAGCGGGCCTCCTCCAGGACCCCCACCACGCTGTTTCTGTGACATGGCTGGGAGGAAGGTGCCCATCCTGGTAGGCACCTCTGGTTCCCCCTGCCCAAGAAGCACAGGAGCTCTCTTTAGTCTCCCACCAGGAGGTCCACAGGCCCTGCTCCCTCACCCACCTCGGCCCTGTCACTGCCTTTTCTCATCTGCTCACTCCCGCATTCTTTCACTGCCGGTGCCAGACTGACCTGGGCCCAGGCCCAGTGTCACTCCCCGGAGCCTCCCTCATCACCCACTCACTACAGGGAAGGGTCTGCACCATCATTTTCTATTACTCTGTTTGTTTCCTTCACGGACAACTTCCTACAACTGACAACGTTGTTTCCTTGATAATTATCTAAGTCTTTAGCTTGTATCTTGTCTTTTCATAAATTATAGGGATGATTTCTGACATCGAATATGTTGTAATTTGACTTCCAACAATATGTTCAGATTGAAAAGTTTCCTTCTTATTTGCTTAATTTTAAATTTGACTTGAGTTAACAATTATTTTCTTTATTAGGATTAACAGCATAGAAATCTACTGCTTCTCAGGGAGAAACATTTAAGGGTGAAATCCTGTATTTTCAAATGATTATTATGGATGTCATGAGAATGGTGCTCATTTAAAGTCCATTTTGTCCTATAATAAAAATACTGTGATTTCTGATCTATCTCTTAGAACACAAGTGGTAATGCGTCTTTATTTGAAATTAGACTAAACATTTTAGATTGCTTTTATTTAGTTTGTTTCACCTGGATCTTTCCCTTAGACTGGAAAGAGTACAGAAAGCACTTGGTAGCATATTTGATTCCTCAAATATGTTTAGGACACAAAAATTTTTACTGAATGACTACCATATGCCAAATATCATGTGAGGTGCTGGGAGCCAAATCATCTGGCTTTCAAACCACACCTGAATAGTATCCATTTGTGTCTCCTTTCTTTAAATGTAATACACCATGCTATGGTCTCTAAATAAACCAGGCTGCAGATCTGAGTCATGGAATCTCAGAATCTAGGGCTTCCGGAATGTGGGAGAACCTTCTAGATTAGTCCTTTTACTAACTCAGAAGCAAAACAATATGCTTTCAAAATCCATATCCTAAGTGAATTTTGCATGTGTTAAACTTGTACATCATGTACTATCAGAGGTCATGTACTCTCAGGGGAAAACTTAAAAATTGTTTTTCAAATAGCATTTCATATGAATTAAATGGCCTGGATTTTTCCTAATACATACAAGGCAACTGTAGCCCAACTGAGTCTGTGCTTTGATCAAATGGGCTCATCTCACATGGTGGGCAGAGGAGGCTGGTGGGAGAAAGAATGAAACAAAACGCATTCTCTCTAGCTGCCGGGACTGAGTGTCAGGTGAAAGTGTAAGTAAAACCAAATGGACACAGAACTATAGCTTGAGTTCAGAAACTTAAAAGCTGTGTTTCAGGGCCTATTATGCTTTTTAAAGAAAAATTGTGGAAAGGATATTATTTTATCCAAATGGGTAAATACCAAGCACTGGGCTAGGTCCCAGGGACAGTGCAGTCAACAATTCAAACATGGTCTCCACCATGTGCTTACAGTCTAGGGCAGTGGTTCTCAACCTGTGGGTCGCGACCCCTTTGGGGGTCGAATGAACCTTTCACAGGGGTCGCCTAAGACCATCGGAAAACAAAAAGATATTTACATTACGATTCATAACAGTAGCAAAATTACAGTTATAGAGTAGCAACGAAAATAATTTTATAGTTGGGGGTCACCACAACATGAGGAACTGTATTAAGGGGTCGCGGCATTAGGAAGGTTGAGAACTGCTGGTCTAGGGAGAGGGCTGGACACAAATAACTATCTGCTAGAACTTAGGACTCTTCAAGTTTCCTGCAAGGAATCAGACTAGCATAGGCTGCTGAATTCTTCTCCAAATGCAACCTCAGAGATGAGAGAAGAGAATCACTGACTAGAGGAGACCCAAAAAAAAAAAAATTACTTAGAAGTGAACATTGAAAATACTGCCTTTAAAAATTTTTATTTGGGCCAGCCAAGTGGCGCGCTGGTTAGGAGCTGGCTTGGGATGCCAGCTCTGAGCAGCAGGGCCCTGGTTCGGATTCCACATGAGGGCCAGTGACACTGCCCTCTACAGATAAGATGCTGAACAACAGCTCAACTTGGAGCTGGGCTGCCATGAGTAACCGGTGACGGTGTAGGCTGCAGCCCCTGCTGCAGTGGGCCGCCATAAGCTACCGTGTGTGGCCGGCAGCCAGTGTGAGCTGCCAAGAGCCGCTGTGAGCAGCCGTCCAGAGGCCGGCGACCAATCTGCCTCACCCAGGAAGAGCGCAATGATAATACCAACATGGGCCAGTGAAGCAACGTCCTCAACAACTAGACTGAAGAACAAAAGGACAGCAACTCGTCTGTTCCCTTTCCCCCGATTCCCAACCCTGTTCCCCTCCCCCAATTCCCCAATAAAATCTTAAAAAAAAAAATTATTTTTAAAATGTTTATTGAAGAATAAGAAATAAAACCAATAACCTAAATGTAAGAAGCTAAATTAAAAAGAGTAAGAACACAATTTAATGAAACAAGAAAGTAGAAAACAAGGAAGAAATCAATGAAAGAAAACATAATATGATAAGCAAAATTAAACTTAAAAATAATGAGCTAGGTAAAATTCTGGAAAGATTATCATCAAAATGCAAAAGAAAGAAACAGAAAATAAAATGGGGAAATAATGTAGATACAAGAGAGATAATCACAGACTGTGCCCAACCGAAAGGTCCCAAGCCTAGAGAGCCCTCAAAGGGGCTGGGTGTCCTGCCCAATTTTGAAGAAACAAACATCAAGCCAGGTGTTACGCAGTGGCTTCAAAAAGCAGGAACAGTGGAAAAACTGCTCAATCTTTTATTGAGGCTACCAGAACACTGATTCCTAGGTTACATAAGGTTGGCATAAAACAAAGTTACAGGCCCATTTAAACTGTAAGTATGGATATAAAAATTCGAATTAAAATATAAGCTAACTACATCTAACAATGCAGAAAAATAGAATGTAATCAAGTAGGTGTGTAGGCAGGAAGGCAAGGACGGCTCAACATCAGAAAATAAAAAAGTCTCCAAATCTAGGAATAATTTGATAAAGGCCACCCACCAAAAACCTATTGTATGATGTTTTATACTTAATAAGGAAACATTCTTATATTGGGGAATGAGAGAACGATGTCTGCTATTACTGCCACTGTTCAACAGATCCAGACCAATGCAATAAAAAAAGAAAAAGAACTAAGATTAAGTTCTTAGTGGCCCTCCTCAATTAAGAGGGAAGAGAAGGGCCGGCCGAGTGGCGCATTGATTAAGAGCTGGCTTGGGACGCCAGAGGGCCCTGGTTCGGATCCCACATATGAGGGCCAGTGACACTGCCCTCCACAGCTAAGATGCTGAACAACAGCTC
>NW_017731882.1:174423-184065 GCF_001890085.2 Hipposideros armiger | reverse complement strand
GCTGTTCCCATCCCCCAATTCCCCAATAAAAATCTTAAAAAAAAAAAAAAAGAGGGAAGAGAAAAACATTATTGCAGGTAATAGGATTTCTATGTACATCATCATAACAGAATGAAACAAATTACTGGAATTAAGAGCTCAGAAAGACTGCTGGATATAAGATCAGTTTAGATAAAGCAATAATATTCTTATAAATCAGCAATTAGAAAATATAAAAGAAAAGACAACCTCATTCGTAACAGCAACAAAATCTATAGCATATCTAGAAATTACCCTTAAGGGTCCTATGAAGATACAAGAGCTTTTGGGAAATTTTTTAAAATCCCATTAAAGGACCCAAAGGAAAATTCAAATAAGTGGATGCAAATTCCCTACACATCAATCAGAAAACTTAATGCAGTTACAATGAAAATTCTAGCAATATTTCCTGTGGAACTTGAACTAACTGCAAAACGTAATAGTGATAAAAATAGATACAGTCATAAAAGCAGCCTGAAGGTTGAGCAAATAAACCAATGAAGTGAGAAAAAAAGATCTAAAAACCAGATTCAGATATAAATGGGAAACTGGCATATGAGAGAGACCAACCAGTAGAAGAAAGGGTGTGGTGTCTGGACGATAGTCAGAAATTGGCTGCACTAGTATTAAACTGAGACATCCTCGACCTCATTTTCTCCCCTAGCCACCATCCCATTTTTCTGTTCCTCTTAACAGCAAAACTCATCAAAATATAGTTAGGTAAGCTGTGTCCCATTCCTCTTCCTGGTTTCTCCGGAACCTGCTTCTCTATTAGGCTTTTTGAACCCACTGCTCCCTTGAAACTGCTCAGCAAGTTGCAAAAACATTCGCGTTATGAAATCCAAGGTGCACTCTCAGCGCTCCCATCTGGCCTGCCGGCAGCACTGCCTGACGCGCTGACCTCCTATTTGCACACTTCCCCTGCTTACAACAGCTTCCGGAACCCTGTGCTCTTCTTGTGGGCCTCTCCCTCACTGGCCAGTCTTTCCCAGTTTGCTTGGCAGGTTCCTGACTTCTTCACATTGAAATACTTGAAACATTACCTGTATTCAAATAACCCCAAATGTATCTTGAGCTCAGGTCTCTCCCTTAAACTTCAAATTGTATATTCAATTGCTACATTCTTCTTCATGTCTGATGGCATTTCAATCTTAACATATCCAACACTGAACCTGCCCAACAAACAAACTTCCTCAAACAGTTTTAACCATCTCATTTACTAGCAACTCCATCTAGTTACTCAGACGAAAAACCTTAAGATCAAGCTTGAGTCTTCTCTATCTCACTCACCTTGCACATAAACTTAAAGCATATTCAGCTGGCTCTACCTTTAAAATATATCCCAAATCCAAACACTTCCCACTGCTACTACGAAGGTCAGAGTCACCATCCTTTGCACATGGCACTGCAACGATCGCCTCACTGGTCTCCTTGCCTCTGCACGTGCCACTATATAATACATCATCTAGTTTTTCACACAGCACAAGAAAGATTGGACTAAAACGTTTTAAGTTCAGCCATATCACGCCACTCCTTTGCTCAGAACCAAGTTGTGGCTTCCTGTGTGGGCCCTGCATGCCCTGACCCCTTATCTTCCATCATCTGACCATTATCTTCCACTGGGTGCACCCAGTTCTCTTACCACAATGTGTCCTTGTTTCATTTCTTGTTCCCTCTAAACAGCTAGATACCTGTGCGATGTGCTCCCATACCTGCCTTACTGTGTGTGTGGCAGGAGGTGCCTGTGGAATTCTCCATGTAGAGGTACTGAATAAACCAGTGGGTCTGAGATCTAGAGCCCTACAAAGGGGAACGGAATGGAGACACTGTGAGTTCCCCACATCCATGTGTCATGAAACAATCTGAAGCTCCAAGGGAGGAAGAATGCCCTTCTCCAAGAAGGTAACAGAGAAAAGAAGGCCACCGACCAAGCCCTAAAGAGGATGCTAAAAGAAAGTCTTCAAAGAAGACCAAGATGAAGTGAGTCAAAGACGTAGAAAAAAAGCAGTGTGGTGGAACAGAATCCAAGGAAAGAAAGGGCTGCAGGAAGCAAAGAGTGGTCCGCTGTGCGGAGCCCAGTGAGGTAAGGAAGGCGAGCTCTGAGGATGAGAGCTCTGAAGATGGTCACTGGGTCTATAAAGGCGCAGTCCTCACTGACCTCCATGGGAACAGTCTGGGTCAAGTGTAAAAGCAGAGGCAGGCTCAGCAGTTTCATGGGTGCGAGGGGAGGGCGTGCAGAGAGCACAAACAGCTCTGGAGATCAGCTACAAGGACAGGCAGAGCAAAGGGCTAGCTGCCAGAGTGAAAGGTGGGCCGTGGAAAGAGGAATTTGAGAGCAGAGTACCTGAGTGCTAGTCACGTGACTCGGGAAAGGGGAGAGACCCAAGACAAAGGAGACGGGACAACCAAAGGCATTAGGCTTTAGAAAGAGGAGCTATGATGGCTGGAGGAATATTTCTTTGGCTGTAACACAAGGGAAGACTGGTTCATTCAGATACTGGTATGTGTACATGAGGGAGTTCCCAAGTGACAGCAAGAGGCAAGGTTGTCAGCTAAAAGTGGGTGGGGTGAGACAGAGGGTTGGGGATACTGGAGAGATGAAAGGGTGTGAGAGAGATGGGGAAAGGGAAGGACTGGACTTACAAAAAAACACATCAGTACTGCCGGACAGAATGAGGAATCTGAGGGAGGTGTTCCTGAGTTTACAGAGACTCCAGTGTACTGGCCCGTGTTGGTGTATTAATGTTTCATAAACCAATGTAACTGGAATCAATACAAATAACATCTCTCTACCATAAATCATGCAAGACCTTTTGTTACTATGACACAGACACACCCAGAGCTTTAATTATTTCTGCCCCTACTTTATCAGGAACAGCTGTGACTGCTCATTTTTTAACTGTCTTTTTCTTTCAGAAAAGTTTCTAGTTTCTGTATTTGGCAATGGAGAGAAGGCTTTCATGACCAAAAAGGCATGTTTCACCTTAGGAAAGGCAAAAAGAAACACCTCGGGCAATGTGACATCATTTTCTATAAGGCCACAAATCTGCCTGAAAATGTCACCAACCTCAATTTTTTTCTCAACTCTAGAGGAATCTTAAAGGAGTACTCTTGTGTAGTTGAAACAAAGACAAGCAAAGCACTCAAATGTTTTACTTCAATTTCACTTTCTTTTTTTTGTTTTAAAATAAAATTTAGTAATTATCTAAAAAGTAACATGGGCAGTATGAACACACTGTTGTCTAACTACATGACATATAATTATGTCCTTTCATTTGTACAGATGTGGAGAAATTCTCCAGTGTTTATGCTGGTTATTTCTGGTGGTAGCATGTTGGGTTATTTGTTATTTTCATCTTTGTATCTTCTATTCTGCTATAACATCGTATTAATGAGCTTGTATCATTTTTAGAAAAACAAAATCATGATTCTTTAAAACAATGACACAACAGATGTTCTGGTTTCATACACACAGACAAATTTGAGTGAACTGAGTTTTTGGTTTCTTAGTTGCAATTCAGTCAAATTGATGCAAGTCTACCAAATGTACTCAAAACCAAAAAGATGACATTCAAAAATTTTCATTAGTTGTTTAAATGTGGTTCAGACGAACTGTAAGTTAGCTGAAAACATATAAAACTTACCCTTGTAAAGCTTTATGAATTTGTCTGCACTTTTCCTTCAATACTGCAAAAATACCTGAATGAAAAAAATACATTTGATATTTCAGTTGACCCTTGGACAATACAGGGGTTAGGAGCACTAAAACCCCCGCCCCCCAGTCGAAAATTATTGTATAACATGTGACTTCTCCAGAACTTAAGTTGTCCCTTGGTATTCACAGGGGATACCAAAACCCACGGATGCTCCAGTCCCTTATGTAAAATGACAGATCAATGCACACAGTCAGCACTCTGCATCCTTGGACTTCCAACCACGGACTGAAAACAGTATAGGTATTTATTGAAAAAAAAATTAATGTTACAGATAAGTGGACCGGTGCAGTCCAAACTTGTGTTGTTCAAGGGTCAACTGTGTAGTTGGAAAATTTGATAATACTAGTCTAAATATATTTTTAAAGATCCAGTTCATCAATTTAAAATGTGGCAAATCCTTCTACATACTAATAACAGAAATAGTCAGCCAGTAACTCCTCTGAAGGCCCTAGCTCTCATCCTTGGCACATGCTGACACCTCACTCCACTTTCAGCAAAATCTGGGAAGAGTTTTTTTTACAACAAAACAGTGGCTCTTGCTCTTATTAACACTTGAAATAATCTGCCTAAGAACAAAAGGGTACAAATATACTTCTTATTTCTGGACCTTAAATAATTTGGTCAAAGACAAAGGCTATAATCACGTTTATGATCTTTTCCTTGATATTTTCACTTTACTCAAGGAAAATTCAAATTCTAAAGTATCTGAGCAGGAGCAGGGAGGGCCAGGCCATCTGATGAGCAATCACAAGGCTGTGACACAGAAACACTCCCTTTTCCTGATCCTCCAAATCACAACCAAAGTGGGAAATTTAGAAATTTAGAAAATTTAAAATTCAGATGTACCAGGTACTGCCTGTTTCTCCATTTCCATTTTAGGCTTGGTGAGGAGGCGCAACCACAGCCAGCGGCCACATTTTAAATTTAGGCGACTCTGCCCATTAAGTAAGCTTTAATGGTTGGTAAATGGGTAGCAACTGGTGACTCAAAGACAAAAGGGGAAATTAGACAACAGTTACAAAATTATATATAACAAGAATTAGCAGCACACTTCAGCGAATTTCTCTGAAAATGACAAACCAAAGACAACTTGTCTGATAAATCATTTCCTCTACGTGATTCCGCCAGGAGGCACACCAGCAGTGCAGCTAACATGACCTGCAGTGTCTCTGACCTCCTGGGTTTGAAAGTTTTACCTGGATTCTCCTCCATGATGTTGAGTGCCTCAATCGCAGCAGCAGCTAACAGGGGAGGCAGCGAGGCTGAGAAGCAGTACCCCTGGCCGGAGAGTCGCTGAGGAGAAAAAAAAGGAAGTTAAAACCATAAATACATTTCTCTATTTTTTGGCTAGAAAAATCTAACATCATCAAATTTCTGCACAGCCTACTGAATAGTACGTACAGTGAGGTAGTAACATCAAGGCATGCACACAAGTCATACGTGTAACAAAAGACTTCTTACTGAAAAGGGAAATATTTTCTAAATGTAAATATTCTGAGTGATTCTTTAACAAACCGACTTTTAAATAAAAATTGTGTGATACACTAATTGTAAACAGAATTCTGTAATCAGAAGTTACATTGAGAGGCGACCAATGGAGCAGCTGAGTTTCAGCTGCTGCTTTTGTTTTTAAAAAGAACCTACCTGATGGTCAATTACGAAAGATCTGCCACAGCAGAAACCCCCAATAGATGCAAGTGAATTCTCCATGTTGGCACTGATAAGATCAATGTCATCAATCTGCCAGAAAAGAGGGACAGTGACAATTATTTCTCAATTAACAACAACAAAAAAAGACCAATGTCAAGCCTAGAGACAAAATTTCAGCACTAATCATATCAACAACTGGATTCTACAAACTATTTATGTGAAAATAGAGGAGAAACCATGCAAAATCTATCACTGAAAGGATTGACTTATGCCTGAAAGCCTGCCTGAAAGTGTCTCACTTTATCTTGTTGCGATTTCATTATGCATTAACAATTTATACACAACGGAAGAGAGAGATAAATTAAAGAAAGATGAAATCCAAAGCTGTTTAATACTAAAAATATTCAGAGGTACAAAATAAGATCATTTCCTAACCTTCCCCACAGAAGGTACTTGAGGTGAACAAAAATCTATCAGTCTTGAGCACTTTATCCCTACATTTCAGTTACCTATCACCTTTTCAAAAATGAAATCAATTTATCCAAATACACACGGCAATCGATTCTTTGACCAAACTGGACAAACTGGGCAGTGGATGAACCAGATGTGCCTCACAGGCTTCTGAGTCCCCACTGTTCTCTCAGTTCCCCAGTAACCTGAGGTCCTCACCTGCTCCAGCCCAGGACCGTTCCATCCTGGCTACACAGTAGCCACTGAATAATTACTCACTAATGGCCGTGATAATAACTGGCCAAATCATAGCTGGTGTTTTTCTAAGTGTTCCACAGATCCAACGAGAAAACCTGAGCACTCTTATCTGTTTTTTTCTTTTTAATCTTATATTACAAAAGTAGAGAATTGAAGGAAGAATCCCATTACCCACATTCAATAGCTATCAACTCATGGACAATCTTGTTCCATGTATAGGCCCCTACTGCCCTTTTCATTTCTTTGGAGCAAATCTCAGACTACATATGGTTTCATCTATAAATATTTCAGTGTACATTTCTAAAAGATATGATGAACTCTTTCAAAACCATAAATACAAAACTATTATCACACCTAAAAAATGAAAAATTTCTTAATATCAAATATTGGGTGGCTAAATGTCTCACAAAGCTTGTTTTTTTTTTTAATAGTATTTGTTTGAATCAGGATCCAAATAAGGCCCATACCCTCTGTACTTGTACTCAAGGCTTCATAAATATTATCCCCGTGACAACTGCTGATAGCAGTGAGGAAACTAGAACTGTGATGTCAGACAGTGCTTTTTACTTCTTTAAAATTTTCAGGTCTTAAAAATTTCTCTGGGGTAAATTCTGCTTGAATTACGCCTTCATTTATCTTGGATTCCTCAGTGCATGTAAATGCCAAATGTCAGTTTCTGAGGAGCATGCATCAATCTAACTTCTGGGGGACTGCAGGAGTAGGGGATGCAGTCACTCTCAAGGTGATTTTATGTTTTATAGTGAACTTCTTAACACAAGCTGCGAAACTTTCATGCACAGGATTTGGAGAAAAGCCTCCTTCAATCTGACTACACAGTGGTGGGTGAAGATGGAGGTGGGTTCTGCAGATGGGCCGCCTCGCTCCTCCCTGAGGGTTTGGGAGCACAAACCACTAAAACTGGGAGCAGCTGCGCTCACTTTTCCTCAGCAAAAGAAAACATGACAAACTCACTCCAGCTATCTGGGACTTTGAGGGGCTCTGCTGAATCCATGCCAGTGGTGTTTCTGACACTATATATATGTAAAAAGAAAGGATGACTCTATCACCTCGGTACACACAATTAGAGAATACAGAACTTTAAGTATTAAAAAGAACATTCTTTCACTGCCATTATACATACTTTCTAAAGGACTACTTGGAGAATTCCTACTGATTTTAAGAAAAAACAGAAGGCAAATTTAACTGTTTCTAGAGCAGAGACACTGAAAGCTAGGATCAAATGCTGCCATGTAAACAGAACACAAATTCTATGATTAGCCACCTGAGTTTACAGGTTCTGAGGAGACTGGCCCCAGGTCTGGGTGACCTGGTCCCTGTGGGCTCAGTGCAGTGACAGGCCCCAGAGCTGCACACCCATGAGGATCACTGTCTCGTGCTCTCAACCGGCTGGCAGGATAGAACTGCATATTCTCTACATGAGGGAATGTTCTGAAAAAGGAGAACTTACATTGATTCCAAAATGTTCAGTGACTCCTCGGCCATGCTCCCCCAGGACTCCAAATGAAAGGCTCTCCTCCAGGAAGATCCTGGCTTTGTATTTGTATTTTAACTTAACCTAAGTGTTAGTAAAACATAACTTTAAAATACTGATGATTAGCAGCAAACAGAGCATACTGGCAAAAACAAAGTTGAACGTAAAATAAAAAGGAGAAAAAGGCATGTACAATACACGTGGATTCTTATTTTTTAATTTGACTACTTGCTAAAATAAAATGCATTTGTCACCACAAATCAATACTCGGGGCCTAGGTGTAGAGCAGTGAAAACCGAGTCACCTGACATGCACATTCCAGGCAAGTGCTTCAGCTCACACTATAAGGACATTTCCTTTTCAGTCTATTTATTGCCACTTTTTTTGCATTTTGTGGTTTCTGTTGGTGACCTAGTTGTTTAAAATGGCCCCAAGCACAGCACAAAGTGCTGTACAGTGGCCTAAGTGAAAAACTGTGATGTGTCTTATGGAGGAAATGTAAGCTAGATGAGCTCCGGTTGGGCCTGGGTTACAACGCTGCTGGCTGTGAGCTCAACGTGAATGAATCAACAATATTTATTCAATAACGTGTCTTTAAACAGAACACACATAAAACGAGGATATGTACTGAGAGACTGATGAAAACAGTATGACGAGCAGCTTGCAAAAAACTAACTCTATGTTTGCCCAGGAGCCATAGTTCAGAATTCCCTAATTCAGTGTTTGCAGCATGCTCATAGAACATACCTACCATGAAAAATGAAAATTGACTGTACTTTAGATGCTCTAAACTGATTCAATTTAACTCAATAATACAGACAGCACAATGCCAATTTTTCAGGAAGAAAATGTTAACACATTATGAGTATAGACATATAATCTATCGGTTAAATACTGATTAGATAAAAACTCCTGGGAAAATGTATATATTCTTCCCTCAGTGGCACTATGTTTTAATTTGGACTCATGGTATATTTTTTTAATGCAGAAAAAGTTTTCATTAATGTTTTTCCATCTGTTTTTCCCTTTGCTTTCAAGTTTATAAGAAAGTCCCTTCCCATCGAAAGTTCAGATGTGTATTTATCTATATGTTCTTCTAATTATTTCATGTTATTTTTTTGTTTACACATTGGGGAGTTGAATATATGCATGTTTGTTTATATGTTCCCCCCCCTGATGTTTGAGTTGCTCCTGTATGATATGTATGTGATCAGTTTCACAACTGAACTAAAACACAGTGATTATCAACCATGAAATTTTTATATATCGCTGATAAGTAAGTTCATGAACTCATCCTAGAAAAAGTGCTACATACCTCATTGCTGAATATCACTACGGTCACCTTCAAAGTACTCCCCCTGGGAAGCTACGCACTGACACCAGTGCCTACTCCACCCTTCAAAGCAATTTTGGAACTCTTTCTATGGAATGGCCATCAGAGCTGCTGTTGTATTACCCGTGATTTCCTGAATGTCATCAAAATGTCTTCCTTTCAATATTTACTTTATCTTCGGGTAAAGAAAGAAGTCATTGGTGGCCAGATCAGGTGAGTACGGAGGATGGTCCAATACAGTTATTTGTTTACTGGCAAAAAACTCGCTCCCAGACAACACCGTGTGAAATGGTACATTGTCATGATGCAAGAGTCAAGCATTGTTGGCGAAAAGTTCAGGTTGTCTAACTTTTTCACACAGCCTTTTCAACACTTTTAAATAGTAAACACAAATTCATAATGAATAATCCCTCTGATATCAAAAAAGGTTAGCAACATCGTTTTGACTCTTGATTTGGACTGATGGAACTTTTTTGGTTGCGGAGTTGGCTGATTTCCATTGTGCACTTTGACACTTTGTGTAGGGTCGTATTGGTGCACTCATGTTTCATCAGCAGTGATAACATCATCCAAAACATCATCTTGCCTTTCCAAAAGGTCTTGGCAAACTTTGACTCTCCTTTGCTTTTGTTCATTGTTCAGCTCCTTCGGGACCATTTTCGCATACACCTTTCTTTTTTTTTTTTATTTTTATTTTTTTTTATTTTTTTATTTTTTTATTTTTT